>NC_046378.1:30571154-30783804 GCF_011125445.2 Fundulus heteroclitus
CACAGTGTATGTAAGAAAGACAAGATGTAAACAAAACAGCAGGTGAAATGGAAAACGTTGAACCAAGGGAACTCCTTTGAGCATACATCATATTTCAATATCTTGCCCGGTTATTGCCTGGGTTAAAATTGCCTTTCAGCCTCCAAACAGTGAGTGTAAAGTCGTTAACACCACCTCTCCGCAAATCTGCAATAATCATCCTCACCCCATACTGTGAATGCTGATGAAGAGGAAGCCTCGATGTTTGAATATCTCCTAGAATAGTCTGAGGTGTATTAAATGCAAGATTACCTCCAAGTTTCAGCCTTCAGAGAAAAAAATGAAATGCATGAAAATCACACTGCTTTTCTGAGATATTCTTAAATCTCATCCACACTCACTTTGGCTGTATAGAAGATTTGCATTTTTATGTGGTTTAAGATGGAGTATAATCTGGAATTAGTTATGTTTAAGTCCACTTGTCCACATTTTAAATAATACACGGTACCTTTTCAGGCAGAGCTGTTACTCAAGGGTTTTTACAATTTTCATGGCACCTATTAATGTCATTCTAATGGCGAATACAAGACATACCCCAAATGTGCACTTTAACCTTCAGACCCTTTGGCCCTGTAGAGTCAAATCTGTTCTGGGAATGCTGCATTTTGTTCATTTTCATTATTCATAGATATTTGAGGAACGTACAGTCTCTGAAGTCACCCCCAATAACATTTCTGGCATAATTTATATGTATCTTTACCTGTGCATATGTGTCAGTCAACTCCTACCTAACTAGTTCACACGGGACATGAATTTGTCCACTTATCTGGAATTATTAGACTCCACACACTGGTTGTAAAGCTTTATCACTGGCCACAGGTGTTTATCCCTTTGCTATATTTAGATATGTTAACTGTCCCACTTGTCAGCCATGTCCCTTTTATTTTCTTGTAAAGTTAAATTTTTGTAAGATATATCTTCTCCCCGCACACTGTGTCGGTGCACTCTGCTTATACCAGTAAGTTATTTGACTTGCATCGGTCAAGACTGGCGCAACAGCTGACCTTTATCCTAGATGAGAATATAGGTACCAGAATCGCACTTCAACAGAGACACAGGCTTGTTCCATAAGAGTTGAAACAATGAGTCAGAGCTCAAAGAAGGCACTCTTTCTGTTCTACCGCTGCGTCCTGTCTGGGAATGAAAAAGTTGGCTGTTCATATAGAGTGGATCCCAATTTGATTTGACCTTCCTTCCACAACTCCTAGAGCACAGTTAAGCACGAGAACGTAGAATTTAACATACAATCTTTTTTTCATTTTAGCATATGAGAAGCCCCTGGGCTAGATTATATTTCTATACATTTTAATAGCTTTTTAATGAATGTATTCATTGCGATTTTCTTGGCCAATAACTGTTTACAAGGTCATTTACAAATCTGTGGAGTACAGGTTTCAATTGGTGTTTATTTTATCAGTTTGTTTAACTTGTTTTTTAAATTTTTTAAAACTTTAATTATTGCAATATATACATTTTAATTGGGATCTAAATGTCATGGCTAATAACAAAAAAGATTCAAAAAAAAAAAAAAGATTACGAATCCTGAGTAAAAAAATCAAAATTCACTCATAATTTAGTTTAGTGTTAGCTACATAGCTCCAGGAAAATGACAATTATTCAATCTTCAAATGGATTTTGAATTTATAAGATTGATGAGTCTATGAGCATTATTTCAATGTCGTTTTTTTCCTTGCTTTCTGCCTTAAGAGGTTTGCATTTTGACCTTATAACCGTGGAGCTATTCTTGGTTCATTTTGCATATTTTTAGGGAGAAATTACTTTTAAAATCCTAACGGTGTTAAAAGGTGAAGTCTGGAAGAACAGAATGCATTAATGCTATATGTGGCATAAAAAGTTGACTACATAAACAGCGTTCAGAAGCAAATAAAACAACTTATTTTACTTCATAACCAACCACATCTGGTGTAGGGCAAAAAAACTGTTCAAAAGGTCCTTTCCAATTAGGCATTAATTTGTCACACGACCTCACACTTTAATTAAATGTAGCACATCGAATGAAGATGTGAAATATGGGGTTATTAATGTGATGACCGATAATGGGCGTTGCCAAGCGTTGGCCTTCATAACAACTATAAGCCTGCAGCCAATGAAGAGTCAGGGCATTGCAGCTTAGCCTTAATCCCTCTGCCCGTCAAAAAGACACATTTTCCTAATTGCCTTTTAACTTATATGAAATTAGCACCTACGTAAATCAAATTATCATTGCATGCTAGGGATAATTGAGACTGGGGAGGTAGGCTTCCTCAGAGATAGGATGGTTGAGCTTATTAATTTTTGTGCTGCTGCAGATGGCACTAGGGAGAAGAGGGAGATCGGCATTAGGGATGCAAGGGTAGGGCCTCTCTTGAGAGTGATCTTGGGGCATTAGCCCTCTCCTCCTAGGATTATCCATGCAGTATTCAAAGCACTGCGAGTGGAAACAAATGCCGAGGAAGATTTGTGTGTCAACTGCATTGAGGGAGCGGCTCTGACCTCAAAGTTTTCTCCACCTGAATTGTTCAACACAAAATACTATCTTAAAACACTTGCCAATAAACACACAGAGATCTAGAGAAAGAAAATGGCCCAGTTGATAACAGGTAGGAATTAGGATTTTACATGATTTGGTTTTATGGATTAATATAGATTTACGCAAGAGGACCCTATAAAGGTCACTAAAGCTAGAATTCAAAGTGGAATACAAAAACGTTAATGAATTCATCTCTATTTCTGTGTCTGCATAGCAAGGCAGGCTGCAATGTATAGCTGAAGGATCATGACTTATCTATACCAATTTACTCTGAACACATTTCTCAATGACATATAATGGGATACTCAAAGCAATTATGTCTCATGGCTGACTAAAATGGAATGTAGAACGTCATAAGCACTTATCTGATTGATTTTTATAAAAGCAAAAGCAAATTAATAAATCACCTCATGTCATGACAAGGTTTTAAAGCAAGCAACTAAACAGCTCAAATGACCACTGTTAATTTTAAACTCCGCGTTTCATAAACATGTAAAAGCATTGAGGAAATAAATCTTAGTTAAGACGATTTTATTGTTTGTCATGAAATCTTTCTATTAAATAGAATGAAAATACATTCCCAGAAATTAAATATATCAAAAGCATTTAGAGTAGTTATTCATGTCCCCACAACAAGATAAATAATCAGACCTATGTCTCCTGTAGCTCATCACCGTTGTCACTGCTGTTTTCTGTCCCTATGGCAACAACTCTTCTTACCCTAGTCACTACAAGTTAACCTTGATGTGAAACAGTACCCAAGAGACCACTCTTATTTCAATGTGATCTTTTGTAGATCAACACGGTTCCTTACAATTCCTGTAGAAGAAATCACCGTGTGCATTTTAGTGATGTCAGGAGATGAATTATAACCATAGCTAGATGAGTTCAATACACCAAGCAAAAACAATGCAACAATGAGCCAAACATCTGAAAAGTACTTTGGTACTATAGAAACCCATGGAATATGCGAGGTGTTCAGATAGAAGACAGACATTTGCAAACACTAAATAGATGTATATACATATACACTCAAAATTGGTCCTAAAAATGTTCTAAATCTAACCCCTGTCACTGAAATAACTGTTCTGCAAAGAGTAAGGTAAAATTCCTCCGAGGCGATGTATAAAATAGTTGTCACATATGAAGTGAGAGACAGACAAAGACACAAATATAGACTTTTGGCAGCATTCCTAAAACAGAAAACAGCCCTAAAGGGGTAAGTGTAATATGAAATCAAATAGTACAATAGTTTACTATGCTATTCACCATATAAAACTTTTCAAACAACATGCTTCCAAATTGTACCACTGGTACAAATAAATGTTTTATGAACAGGCAGTACAATGAGAATAGTCTTTCACCAGGCTAAGGTTATTACCCCAGAGGAAGACATAGTTTAAAGGTTTGTAGAAAGACATCCCCTTTTGATCAGCAAATTATACCTTGAAGCAACTAAACAGAAGTGAAAAGAAGTGGTGTTGGTCCTGGGCAAACTGTCATGGCTTATCTTCAAATTTGAGAAAGAATAACTAGAGAAGAGAACAATGGAAGGGTAGGAGTGGGTGCAAAAGGAGTGTTTAACTATTTGTGTGTATTTAATAGAGTATATGTAGTAGTGAGGAGTGGCTCTCCATTAGACCATAAGGTAAACACTATGGGAACTGTGACTCACAGCCAGAGGTATTGAAAAGGCAGGTGATAGCAGTAATGAAAGAAATGCAATAATAATGCAATAATGCTGGTTGGGTGAGTCAGCGGGGCCTCTGGCACTTTCTCCATAGCGCAGTAGATGACCTGGTTTCTCTCCTGTTCCATTCCGTCGCTGCAAACACAGGGCCAAGGTGCTAGCCATCAATAATAAATATACACAGTTACTGTTGCCACAAACCCCAGAGCTGCACAGGGCTAAGATGGAGGCTTATTAAAGTCCCTCCCCTTCTGTTATTGTTTAGCCCTGGAAGAAAGTGGTGTTATGAAAAATAGGGCGACAGAACGGCATGGCTTAGTACGTTGTTGGGAGCATGCTTTATGAAATTGCCCCCATGAATAAAAAGTTTGAACTTCCTTTGATTGTACCATACCTAGCAAACTATTCATGGCCCTTGAATATGTTTTTTTTTTATTTTATCACACTATAGCAAACATTGTGTTTTATTAGCATTTTGTGTGAAGGGTTAACACATAGTTAATCACTATTTTGATAGGGAATGGAGATGATAGAGTTACACAAATTGATAAGCAACTGTCTGAAATGATTAGTATATATAGAACAGAATAGAATAGAAAATAATTGCCTTTATTGTCCAACAATGGGGAAATTCAGGGTTGACATTGGCAAAAATGCATAGACTGAAGACACCAGACTTACACACTAGCTTAAATTACATGAATAAAAAGCTAAGATTAAAGTTGGGATGTTAAACAGAAGAGAAATAACTTATCAGAAAGAGGAAAAAAATACTGCCTAATCATTAAAAGATAGTAAAGCATATTTAGGTAAAAATTCAATGTTCAAGTTAAAAAGATCAGCCAATTTACTGAACAATGTAAGAAAACTGTGCGATATACAGTACTTGGTTTGTACAAACACTCCCAGAGAAGCTAAAAAGTGTGCAAATGAACACTGGCATCTGACATTAGCTTTATTGGAAGATGGGTGGAAATGAATACAAACTATCCTGGATGAAAAATTGTTGGAGGCTGCGTAAGACTTGAGATTGGGTTTCTGGTTCACCTTCAAGCAGGACAATGGCTGTAAACATAAAGACAGGAGGTTGAGGTTAACACATTTAGACCCAATCAAAGTCCAGGCCGAAGTCCAAAGGGGACAATGTGGCAGGCCTAAAGTTTTATGTTCACAAACATTCTGTGTTCTGATCTGACTGAGCTTCAGCAGTTTTGCCAAAGAGAATGATGATTCCAGTCTATACATATGAACACAAGAGTAATTTGAAATACGAGCTCTGCCACGGAACAAATGAAACACATATATGCATGCCACACTTTTCAAATTTATATATTTTAGAGGGGAAAAACTGAAAAGTATTTATTTATTTCCTCCCACACCACAATTATGCACTTCTTTGTGTTAGTCTATCACAAGAAACTATGATAAAATAGTTCAATGTTTGTGTTTCAATGCAATAAAAGTTTCCTAAAGGTTTAAATTGTATGCATGCTTTTGCAAGGGGCTATACGTTCAGTTTATATATTTCTATTTTCTGTTGTGCAAGGGCAGTCATAGTTTTAACAATGGCTGTAGTTTCAGCTGGAAGAACAGTTGTCTAGAGATTACAAGGTGGCTAAATAGAAGACGTCTTAGGTCACTAGCCATTAAACCTCAACTTGGTCCTGAGCTGTTTATCATTTCGAGCATGTCTTTGATAGAACAGTAGTACACAACTTCAGTCCATTTACCTTTACATTGCTTGTTTATAAGGAATTCTTTAAGTCTTTTAACAAGTATGTTAAATATATTTACTTAAGCCCACTGTTAACTACTGGTGTTAACTATAATAGCATTTAGATTAGAATAAACAGATTTATGTTTGCCAAGACTCCATGGCAGAGTGAAGCACAAGAACTTGTTTAAGACCTAATGGATTGCAGCTTTGGACCTTTTCAAAAAACAGAAAACATCCTATAGAAGAGCTTCAAAATGTGCAACCTTTCTGTACCTGGACTGTGCTGTCCCTTTTTTGTGTGAGGGTCAAACATAATTAGTGTGACTTTGTGCATGTATTTTGCCTGTTTAAGGATAACCCTTAATGATAAATGACACCTACTCCCTGTAATGTCATGAATTCCATATCCATCAGTTAGGGTCTCCTTACAAACCTTTCTTGTCTCTCAGCTTGGTGACTCCCTGCATTTGTGTAGTTTGCCACAGTTCTGCTCTTGGGGGGGAAATTACTTGGATGGACAAAGGATTGATTGAGCTAGGCTACCATTTGATGTTTATTTCTGTCTTGTCCCCTCAATAAATGTATGTTGCAGACATAAGAGGAGTGAAGACTAAAGCCACGTGATAAATTCAATATAATATTACACCTTCATGTGTTCAGTCAGTTTCAGATAGACCATATGTTTTGCCAAAAAGACCTTGAGATCAATCGGTAGCCCCATCAAAATTTACTATTCCAGTGGGGTCCTCTGTGAGATCGATTTTACACTATATTACTGTAAATGATGACTGGCATGTCAAAGCTCCAACCTTCCCACCCAGGGAGGGGTAAAACAAAAGTAAAAGGTTATGGGGGTCTTTATTGTATTAAAAATGTGACAATCTATGCTTGTGGGGAGTTATAGGGAAAAAAACTGTTAAGGTGTAGTTAATTGTTTGCTGTTGGTGGGCTTATTGATTTAAAATACCTAGCAAGCAATGTCCCTATAAGAAAATTATAAGCTCATGATTATGCATCATTAAGCCTATCAAGTTCACAGAAATTAGAAATATTTTAGAGAAAACTAAGAATCAATTTTTTTCACTAATATGATTAAGATTTTAGAGAAAAACATGTTTTTAAAAGGATCTCTATAGGTTGAAGTGGACCAATATATTGTACTTTTTTTATCTGTTTCTATGGTGGTTATAATGCTAAAGAAGTGATGAAATGTCTTCCTTTGTGCCTTCACAGATAGAAAAGGTTTTAAAAGCCTCATACTCATTACAATCTCAGTTTAGTGAATAAATAAATGTCTTCACTTTAGATTTTCAACTAGAGGTAAACATCTGCAGCCAAGAATCCTTAATACATAAAAAAAAACTTTAGTTTAGACCCAAAGGAAGCTCTAAATTAGTTGCCAACTTTGGTGTCATTAGTGGCTATGTCAACCTGTCACCATCTCTTGTCTTCTAACTACTCACAATGCTGCCAGATAAATGCTTTTAAAGTGATTGAGGTTTCTTCAATTCTCAAGTAATAACTTTGTCAGCTAGACCATTTTACTATCACATAAAATCATACTACCAGACATCCACCTAAGAATTACCTCTCAGTTTAAAACAAGGATTTCAAACATAAATGTTTAAGCTGCTTAAAGCCCTCACCTTACATCCTTTTAAATAAAATACCTTGAAACAAAAACAGCAACTACAGAGATTACTTTCAGATGAAATCTTACAAAATATTTTGTGCAGGTTTTAATAGAGAAATACACTACACTGCTAAAAAATAGATGTAGAGCAGATATGAGCAGAAATCCTCACTCATATCATGGTTGAGCTGCTGACCCCTTCTTCCAGGGCACTGATGTGTATATATTCGTCTCTACACATTTTTTTTTGCAAACTACTCAAAACCTATTTGACTTTGCAAACTAAATTAGTGGATAGTTAAAAGTTTTACTTGACCAAATTATTATGAAGTTGACATTTTAAAACATCTATGGCATCATATGTTGGCAATCAGTGAGGCTGTCTGTGCTTCCTCAGGTTTCCTTTGTAAACAGCTCACAGAGTATTACAGAAAAATGCTGATTTGTCTTCACCCAGTAACAGCTTCCACACTGAAGTGGAAGATAAAAAGAGTACAAGAAAACTCAGAGCTATTTGAGGAGACAAAATATATACAATAAAAATGTGGAATCGTTAGATTTGAAATTTGTTGTTTTACAAACATGTAGAGGGGAGGTTATGCGGGCCCCACAGCTATTGAAAAAAACGAGCTTCAATATTATTATTACAAGCAAAAAATATATTTTAAAAGTGGAACTTTGAAAAACTTCTCAATCAAAAGTTGAACCTACATGTTTTGCTGTTGTTGAGGTTATTTTATGTTCTCTAATTGTTCATAGAATAAACATATCAAAGTCCCAGCCATGATTTGAAGAGATTATTTAAAAAGAAAAATAAACAGCACAGAAGAACATAATAAGGCCACCACAGAGCTCAGAGCTGTTTGAGGAGATAAAAATATATAATAAAAATCCGGGGCTAAATCTGTTCTTTCACAAACATGTGGAGGTGAGGTGATGTGGGCCACAGAGCAATGCTTGTTTATCTGCGGGGAAAGTCACACATCACCCTTCTCACTGCCTGCCACCGAGAGGTCATAAATTACCTGTCTAAAAGCCATCAATCTGCACTGGGGGCGACAGAGAACCTCAAGCTTACACACAATCTCTCACGCAAACCTGCATGTGCAAATATGTACAGTACACAAAGCAGCACACACAGTCACTGGACCAATCTACAAGCACACGGACCCGACTGCGCTCCAATGACACCGTTATCCATCTCACCAGTGTGCTTTGCAAACTTTCTTCACATGCATTTAAACATTATCCGCTTTCAGAAACACCAGTTGTTGTTTTTTTTAAGCCAGTGATGCTGAGAAATCGAAACCACGTTCTTTTCACCTGAATTTCAAAAATCATTAGGATGCTTGAACATAAACTTTTATCAGATATACAGAACCCCAACAAAAACAGACCATATTTGTTCTTATTTTACACTATAAATACAGGATTTAAAAAAAATATATAATTTCATGGGGCTGTGATAACACACTTTGATAAATATTCTCATTTTTCAGCAAGAACCAGCAGAAACTTCCAGTCACATCCACTTAGATCCATTCAGCATTAATAATGCACAAGCCTTTATCTTCCCTCTCTGACCTCTTAAATCACTATCACAAAGTTTCTGGTCATAGAGTTAAAACTCACTCTTACTTCCATCTGCTCTGCCTCAATCCATTCCTCTTCATTACCTATAATCTCATCAACCCTCTATTTCTTTTTTTTTCCCAATAGGAGGCATGAGAACCAGAAGGATTATTCATGGAGAGATTATCTTTGCTTTTAGTACCCCCAGTTGCCAAGTGTCAAATACCTTGTCTAACACCATGTAGAACTAGTGAGGATGTGACTGACTTAAAAGAAAAGCAAAAAGAACTCCTGAGTTTTAAGCAGAAAATGGAAAGAACATTGGTGAACTATAGCATGCCATGCTACAGTGCAGAACAGTTCCAACTATTCACATTTTTCATGCTTATGTTATATTGTATGTGTATGCCGATGCACACACGTGAGCATGGCTGCAAATGAGAAAAAGATAGGGAGAAAATCTGATGAATCGTCTCATATATGGCATCCATCAGCGGCTCAGTGATTTATGAGGTTAATAACCGAGTCTATTCACAAGCCTGCAGTGTTGTTGTTTTTCTGTTTGTGTTGAGATGACAGAAATACTATGGCCAAACCACCCATTTGTTCTGTCCCATCCTCATTTAAAAACCTATAAACCCAGCCCTCGCTGGCATCTGTACCGTTTGGCGGCATCGACAAGACCAAGTACACATTTGTGAACACATTTACTCAAACGTTTACTCTGCACGTTTCTGTCCTCCATCAAGGCAAACATCATGCACATTTCTATCTTTCCAACATAACGCGATGGGAGGAAAGCAACGTGTGAACATTGCAAGGAATTCAAATGCTTACAATGGAATGCTGACAATTGAACTTAGTCCTTAGTTTTTACTTTTGATTCCATGAAACTTTTTGTAATGCTTCCAATAGGTTTTCTTCAAGGATTGTGCTTTGTTTAGCATAAAGCTTCTTTCATGTTCCTATCGACTCTTACCCGCTTCCTATCAACTCTGGCCAACTTCCCTGTCCCAGCTAAGGACAGAATCTCTATAGTATGATTTCACCACCACCATGTTTCATGGTGGGATGGTTTCTTCAGCATGATCCATAATGTCAGTTTTCCATCACACATAGCATCTGATTTTCACCTCAGAAGTTCCATTTTGGTCTCAATTGAACTTCAGTTAAAGTGCTCTGTTATACATCTCCTTTGGTCTAAAGACTGTCTAATGAGATCACAGAAAAGTGTTGGATCGACTTGAGTTTTCTACAGCTTTTAGCGTGAATAAATCCAACACTGCCCTTACCCTTTCTGTCACTGCACACTGCTGGTGTTATTTTTATTTGATCTTTTTCAAAAGTGTTGCGATCACGTTATACTTTCTTTCTGTCAATATACTGAAATGAACAGCATTTTCTCTGTGAGAACCTAATATTGCCCATGCCTAGACTGAAGACCAAATGTGAGACTTCTGCTCCCATAGACGCTACATGAAAAAAGAAAACATTATCTTTTTCCTATTTGTAACACAGTTAAATGAGAATATTTTTTTGTGTTGGTATTATGGAATAGAATACATTTTACCTGCAATTTTTTGAAAATTGCTTTTATATGATAGCTGATCACTTATGACAAATAAAGAAAACCCCCAACAATACATGAAGGCATTATTACAAAGGCATCAACTGCAATTCATTGTGGATGCACTTGTCTCAGTGTCGTCTGGGGTAACGTAATAATGAACATTGTCTAGAATTTTATAATGGGGGCAGCCATTTTACACACAGAGTAATAAAAAGGTAATTATGAATTCCCCAACCGTGTTCTGTCATTTGGCAGGCTCCTTAACACAAAGCATACGTTTCAATGAGCCTCGGCTAATCTTCACAAGAGATGAGGAAATTGGCTCTCTTCAACCGACTCCATTCCACTTTTCATCTGTGGACTTGCCAGTTTTGGAATCCACATGAAAAGATTGGGAGGATGAGGGGTAGAACAAGAGCAGAGGAGCGCAGGAAAGAAGAAAAAAAAGTCACCAAGAAAAAGGAAACCGTCTGAGAAGATAGATACAGAGCTAAAAAGATACAAGGTGTAGGAAACTGCACAGAGTGAGCTCAGCGGGAATGGAAATGTGTTTACCTACTTAACGCTACAGTAGTGCTGATTGCTTTATCAACCCCGGGAGCCTGTATGATCCGGAATTGCAAGCAGGAAGATCGATGAGAGTAGCATGCAAGGATGAATGTAACAAGAGCACCTGCAGAATGTGTTATGAAAAGTGGGGAAAGAGCATCGGTAAAAAGAGGTAGAGAGAGGGGGGGGGAAACTGAACTGTGGTAGCTGCTTCCTGTCTGCTGACACTGTATCTGTCACAACAGAGTACAGGTTAGAGAATGTGATTGTGGCAACTACCCTGAGCTAGCAAGAGTTAATGGGAAGCTGCAACCTCCACAGCTTTCTAATTGCTGCACTAAGTTGTGGTTGGGGAGATAAAAGAGAAAGGTGTGGAGCACAATGTGTGAGGAATCATATTGTTTGAGGTGCAGAGGGAGACAAATTAGCCTGTTGATAAAGGTAGCCATGGAGAGAATGATGGTGTATTTGGACGCTTGTGCAGCTAGATTGATCACCTTGCCACAGCCCTCTGTGCACACTTATGCATCTGTGTAAGTCGACTCGGTTGCTTTAAATGGACTTTAAAAAAAAACATGTGTGTATGTGATTAATTACCTCTAGAATAATTCTAGCTGTGATATCAGCAAGCAATTAAAACTGAGAGAGATCATCTTTAACCACTTTAAGAAGTGAACAGTAGCATAAGCACAATGCTGTAAAAAAACGATTTGCCTTCTCAGAGATTTTTTTTATGTTCCAGTTTAATGTCACACTTAAAGATATTAGATCACATAATGAGGATTTCCTTACTAGGCAAAAAAGAAAAAGAAAAAAAGAAATACTCAAGAAAACATTGCCAAATGTGAAAAAGCACCCTACATATCGGATCATGAATTTACTGTGATTATAACCATGCATGTTGAAAAGCTAAGTTAAATTTAAGTAGACACACTCAAGCCTCATTACTTCAAGAACTGTATAATCACAAAATCACTGTCAGGTTCAAAAGAAATTAAAGGACCATTGAAATGTGTCATAATGTCAACTGATATCGATGTCTTTGACATCTATTTACTGAAAAAGCTCACACATTTATTTCTAAGGCTTTGGTACTCCAGTGAACAACATGAAACAGTGGTGAAATATTCAAGCAACAGCTAACAAACCTAGAGACTATCAGCAACTCATCCATGAGGTCACAAAAAAAACCGTCAAACAACATCTAAAGCAATGCAGACATTATTTTCCTTAGGAAATATCGAAGTTCAAAACTCAACAAAAAGAAAGTGACATTGATGAGTTTGAAGGTAAAAACCACTCCTAACCAAAAAGAATAACAAGGACCATGTTATATTTATCAAAGAAAATCTTTGATAAATAAACTCCATGCAGAAAGACCCTGGGTTGGATTTGAACCCAGGACCTTCTTGCTGCAAGGCAACAGTGCTACCCACTGTGACACTGTACAAACTTATATCTTTCTTACACTATTTATAAAAATAATACTATACACATGAGAAAAGTTTTTATAGAAAAGTTTTCATCCGCACCAACCCGCCGAAATGCGCCAAAGAGCGTCTTTTTAAAATATGTCAGACGCACAGTTTTAAATTATAACATTAATAAAAACTCAAGAGAATGTTGACTGTCAGTCATTTTTCACTCTACTATGGCCGACAATGGCAATGGCTGCACTTATGTGACGTCAGTGCCATGATATTTGTCTTTTCATGTACTCACGCAGAATCAAAACCGGAGCGTTTATAAATCTCCACTTTAGCCGGAGTTTTTCGGAAAAAAATGCATAAAAATGTCTTGTTTTTCCCAAATATCCTGCTTCGTGTGGACCAGGCCTATGTTTGAACAAAAGCATTTGTTATAACAATGACATATTCATAATATCATGGGTTACCTGAGTTCAGTCCTCAAGAGCTGTCTGTAACCTTTTTATGTATCTTTGCCTCCACACAACTGAATCAAATGACTGAATCCCCCTCATCAGCAGGTCATTAATTTATGCAGATGCCTAGTAATCTGAATCATTTGATTCAGATGTGTTGGAGAAGGGACATATCTAAAAGTTGTAGTGCGGTAGCTCTCGAGAACCGGGGTGGGGCCACCCACATTCAGTTAAATGCAGGTTCTGCTAGTAGGTACCCGAAGACAGAGCTGTCAATGAAAAAATATTTAAAAGGAAATAGGGAATTAAAATAGCCCCCAAAAATGTATGTGTTGTCAGTTTTGAAAAATAACAGAGCATGGCAGAGGTCTTTGGATTCAGTTTGCAAAAAAAAAAAAAAAAAAGCGCGCTGGCCTGGATTAGATAAAAGATTCTTTATTCCAGCGACAGTGCTTTCAACAAGCCTTTTATGTCTGTTGTCACACTAATGCAATTTCTTTTGACAGAGACTCCTTTAGCCGAAAATAGATCCATCAGCATTCTCAACATATTCAGGGGCTCATAGACATGTTCACTCACACTCTTTGCACACATTAAAGAGCTATGCACTATGAAGTTAAACTGCGATAACATTGGCACACGCTGCAGATAAAGCATAAAAGCCCACTAAAAGGTTCCCTGAGAGACACACAAACAAAAAAAATACACGTTTTTAGTCTTATAAAAAATCTGAAGCTCAAGCTAGAGGCCTTGATATGACAAAGACGCAGCTCAAGGATAGAAAAGCACTTTTCTCTCACCAAGGCCGATTGCTGTGAAATGGAATGGAAACAATGATACCTATAACAAACAACAAGCAGGCAGACAGCCAAAGAGAGAGAGCAAGCTAACATCAGATCAGCACTGCTGCCACAGCCTTGTTTCGTCAACAGTCAAAGCAATTTAGACAGAAGCTGTTAGTCGTTCAGACCCTGGGCTTCTGCGGACCCCGCCGTCCAAAGCGTTCAGGTGGCACCGGTGACAATCGGACCAAAGGTGGCTAATTCTACAGATGTATACCGGCAACATTTAGCAACAGAACAGCTGATTATTGCTCACACTTATCTGAGTGCGTTTAGATGAAAGAGCTTGTGGTCTATGTTTTTTTTTCCTCCTGTTTTTCCCTCGTGTTTTTCTTAGCTTGTTTATCACCAAACCTTCACAGTCCATCTCAAGTCGAAGTTGCTCGGAACAAACAAAATACCTTCAAGCTAATTATCTGCAATTCCTCGTTTTCAGAAGACCACTCTTCCCCCAGTTTTGCAATTGAATGAATTTGCATAATAATCAGGTCTGTGCAGGGTAAATAACTGGCTGGTGGCTAGCTGTCCTAATTTCTGTGGTTTTTATAGGAAACAGGTTTGGCCTTAAGGAATTTCTCCTCAGGACTGGTAATTTGAGGACACCCGATCTTAAACTAAGGCTGTGTCTTATGATTATTTTCTCATTTTCCCATTAATGAGGTTTAGTTCACAAAATGATACAGTATGGAATTCTATGATAATAATTACTCAGCACTGGACTTCATAATTCACCATCGGGTTCACACGAAACATAACTTGATATTCTAAAACATTATAATACCTTCCTGTAGTAGTAGTAATAATAATAATAATAATAATAATAATAATAATAATAACCTGTTAGTGCCTTAAGTCAAATAAAACTGTGGTCAATTGTGTTTTTTCAGATGTGGCAAATATTTGGTGACAAATTGCAACCATCTGTCCTGCTTGACTATGCGGGCTGTTTGGTTTTGTCACAGCTAATTAAACATTTTTTAAATCCAGACCCAAACCATATGGAACAAGGTAAAGGCATTTTATACCCCCCCCCCATCCCTCCCCACACACACACAAAGGAAGAAAAAAAAACAGAAGCTAATAGTATAAGTTCAATATTTTGGTTTAATGTATCTTTTTGAGAACTTACCAAAAATAAAATTTATATATTACTGTATTGTTTCACTGACTTAATTACACAAATCGTCAATTGACTAATTCAAATTTTCTCTAATTTAACATGTTTTACTCTTTAGGGGTAACATAATTGAACGATAAAGTAAACAACTTAAGAGTAGAAAAAAAATTATTCAGCAAACAAGTTTAGCAGTAATCCCCTGAGTAACTAAACCTGTCAGGAGAGAGAAATAAGTGGCATTTGATTCTCAGTTTCATGCTGTTTTACAGAAGAAAACCTTGTTATTTATCCACATTCAGCTTAACACCTTCAGGTAAATATTCAAATGAGAGTTCAAACAACATTCTTGCCCACGCAATTCCCTCTAACATTTATAACACAAGTCTTTCTAGTTATCGTGTGCCTGCTAACAAAAACCTCAACAGTGAGCATGGATTTTCTAACACAATTGGAAGAGCTTCTGGTTTAATCTTAATATGAAGGGTACAATGCATATTCCATATGCAATATATTTGTTATTTTAACCACCACCTATTGCAAAGACCAGCTACCACTGAGGTTCCTATATTGATTTTTGCAGAAAAAGTTAGCATGTGAATGAATGTTTTTCACCCCGGGTAACCGGTAAAGAAAAATCATTCAGGGTTTTTTTTCCCAACAGACAGTAGTTAAAGGCAAAGCTATGATGTCATTGTTTAAGAAAAGATGCTGCTCACATGTACACACTCTGTAACCCAGTTTCAAAAAGTATTGTTTATGGTCTCCCAAAACGCCGCATCCATGTGGACCTACAGCCTAAATGACGAAATACACCTAATTTTGTCTCTGTGTGGGCGAGGCCTGAGTTTTGCCTCAGAATACTCACGACTACAGTCACATTCATTAATTCATTGAAAATACACAGAAGAAGTTGGACATTCAACAATAAATATTATGGATGTTGCAGGAAGTAGGTGGTGTAAGCCAAAATACATTTTGTGAGAGTCATTATCAACCACGTTATAACATGGTGAATCAACCACATAGTTGTAATGCATATTCATTCCAAGCCTAAAAATAAAAAATAAAAAATTGTGACTTAGACCCAGAACAAGATCAAGATTAAAAAAAAGAAAAATCACTTTAGCAATTAGGTGTTCCCCCATATCTTCATGTAAATTCTTCCAGTCATTTCCGGGAAACAGTGCTTACTAATATTTCCTAAAAGCATTGCTTCCTTGAGATGAATAACAAAACACCATTAACTCCTGTGGTGCAATGACATAATGATAAAGAATGACAAGGTAACAAAAAATAAAGTCTTACGTATTTCTTAACATCTTGGACAAAAATACCAGGTTATATTTCATATCATGAATTATAGTTATAAAACCTAAAAGTCTTAGGTATAAAACTGTTTTCTGATGTAAAAAGCAGCCTTTTGGTCCACACCTTAATGCGTGTACTGTAGATGAAACAGAAAACAGGTTATGTTCTGGACACATGACATCCTTTTGACGTGAATGGATCAATTTCCGCTTAGTGGAAATACAGAAAATGAATCCTGAAATCCTGAAAATAAAGTTTTGACAGCTACAAAACAGTAACAGATACACCCCTTATTAAAATAATCACATACTGAATATCTATAAAAAAAAGTGAGATTTGTGAAACCTTTGTATGGCTTACTAATTTAAAATAGACAATTCTGATCACAAAGAGAAACACTGACCCACACCCTATGCTCATCACAATGCTTTTCAGACCTGGAGAGGAACATCTCTTTTCTGAATAAATCTTTTTTGATTCAAGTAATCCTTCAACACTGTGGTAAATCAACGGAAGAACAGGTTTGCCACTGAACTCTTACATCCCTGGGTAGGGTGCCTGTCTGGCAGGTCTCCAAGTCAATGCATTCAGACATTTATTATGATTTCCTCCTCCTTGCTGGATAAATCAAAACACAATTGTTTTTGTTTCCTGAACCCAAATTGCTGACAGACACTTTGTTATCATTTCTCTTGTCCGAGGTGGGCATTGTGTTTTGGATCAATGCCAGGTTTTAGTGTTGTGTATAGGTAACATTACTCATCTGGAACTTTCGGCTGTACATCAAGCTGCCTTTTCATTTTCTCCCTCTTCTTTTTTTTAATACTTCTAAATTTTTGACGTGGAAATTAATATAGCTATATTTTGTGAGCTGCAAGTCTGAGCACACGGGGAAATAATAAAATTGCAAAAATGTTGATATATTAGGCATGTTACTAACACAAGCCAGTAAAACATTGACCTGAATTGATGAATTATCTGTTATTCTTACATATCTGTGTCTGCTTTCAAAGGGAACCCAGAAGATAAATTAGCTTCTTCTGGCACCAGGAGCATGGCTAACACTGAAGTCTGACAAGCTCTTCTTTCCTTAAGTGAATCCTTTATTAGACCCAAAGGTTCCTCTCAACAACAGAAGACTCCCTCTTTTTGATTCCAAACCCCGCATGGCTACATTATTCCTCCATCCTTTTTGTCCCCGATGGAAGCTGTCCACCTTTCCCAGGCGCCTGAAGCCCCATCTTGCAACTGTCTCAAGCTTCCCACCCAGTGCAACTCATAGTCCCTCTATGGCTCCAATCTATGATTCAAGCTCCACTGTGGGTTAATGCTATTGGACACACTCCCACCCAAAAGCTTCAAATCCTACCACGGGAAACTGAGGAACGTGTAAAAAGGGTGGGGAGGTGTATGAGGGAGAGGGGAGTTGGGGGGATCAAGCAGAAAGCTACAACTCCACAGCCTCCGAGACAGCAATGTGCAGGCTCCATGGAGGAGTAAATCGGGATTACTTTGGGGAAAACGCCCTCTCCTAGAGATATAGGGATGAACACTCAGCACGACCCACGCAACTTTTGGGTAAAACACAAAATAGTTGACAGATCACAGTGGTGTGGTGGCATGTGGGACAATATAAAGCAGCCCACAAGGGATTAAGTGTGGAATGAACGAAAGGAATGGTCAGTCCATGTGATTGAAACACTGTACCATGAACTGTTACTTCAAGAATACTCCCCATGGGATCAAATGAAGCATTCAGTGTAAAAAAAAAAAAAAAAAACATACTGCAGAGAATCCAGATGTGTACCACCAGGTGCTTGTGCCACTAAAGGAGCATGCTAACTCTGCTGTGAAGAGAGACAGTGTTGAAATGCCCCAAATACAAAGAGTAAAAAAAGACCAACAGACAAAGTTAGAGTAAAAAAAAACATAAACAAAACAACAACAGACAAACACACACACATAAATCACTAAAGCCGAGAGACAAGAAGAGCACAAAAACATTGTTGCAGAAAGCTTCCAAGTCTCAAGGCAACTTGCAAAGGGACTTCATTTTTAGATGTTCACTTTGGTGTGAGAGAGTGGGAGTTTTGCCCATAGGGAGTTTTGTTTTTACCTAAGCTGAGAAGTCTGTTTAAAACTGGGACACCTCTGTTTGGAACATGGGACCATCAGCAAAGCATTAAAAATATCTTATCCAAGGTACAACCCATTAATGCAGCTGGTATAGGCAAGTATAACAATATCCTAGTTTTTTTGTTCTTGAAATATAAATAAATCTTAATCTTAGCTTAAGAATATAAAAGTTAATGTCTAAAATGTAAGTTTATTAGATAAATAATGTCCTTTTTTAGAAGGTCTTAAAATCTACCTTTAATTATTTGTAGCAAAGGCAGCACACGGGTTCTATATGAAAGTAAAGTAAAACTCAGTGTTTTTACATATGCTTCACTTCACTCACCAATAAAAATTATGATGAACCTCTTTTCACCTTTGTTTCACCTTCCCTCTAAAAATGAAAATTTTTGTTGTTGTTTTTTATCATTGATGAATTTTATTTGTACCAACTGGTTAGCTCCAATTTGGTTGAGTTGGGTACAGTAGTACAAATGTTCTCACAGCACATTCCCTAAAACGCACAGCTATCTACCTTTATTTTAAAGGACTATCTGATTTGGCCAATCATGCTGTAAAATAATCTTTAGTAAACATGCATCACCCTATGCTGAGATTCCTTGAACAGGGGTATTTTTTTCAAGGTGCTGGGCTACCATTAGCTTGTCATCTCTTTGTTTTGATAGGACTTGTTGATTACTAAGATGCTTACCAGTGTTTTGGAGACAAATGTAGGAAAAAATAAGAGTCCAGCTGAGTCACAAATGACTGCTACTCTTGTGGAAGTCTCACAGGTATCAAAAGCAAATGGGATAACTGTGGCGCAAGAGTTAGGGGAGTTCGTCCTCTAACTGTTGGGTTGCTGGTTTGATCTCCTACTCTGACCGTCTCGCATTGCCTGCTGGTGTTGATGTAGTGTAAAGCAGTTTGAAGTTGTCGGACTTGATAAAACACTACAAGCACAAGCCATTTACTATTTAAAGTTTCTAAACTTAGCATGGACGATAATGTGATGAACAAATAGTTACCTCCACTACTATCTAGTAACGGATTAGCACAACTGTGCCCAGCACTGGCAGTTAGCTAACCTATAGAAATTCTTGTTCTGTTTTAGAAAGTATTTGTTTTCACTTTTATTCTTGGCTACTACTGTTAGAACATTGTCCTGCACTGTGTTCAGTTCTTTCCCAAATGGCTGTTAATTGGGCAGGATTTTTAGCCCGATTTTTGCCCCATCCAGCCATCCCGAGTGGCACCGATTATCGGTGTGTCTCTTAAGAGAATATCCTGCCGTGTGTGGTGTGTTAAGAACAATCAGGTCCACTCGTGGGAACATCGGGACCGCTCCGACTTCAAATTGGGGATATTCAACATGTATGTGAATCTTCATCTGTGCAATGTGCTGTGGCATCTCTGCATTTGGGGCCAGTGGGGCCTGGCACCACCAGATGTCGCTGTGGAGCTCAATGTTCGCAATAATCAGTGGGACAGGATGGTTCTATGTAGAGCAATACTGTAAAAAAGACAGATTCTCTTACCAATAAAATTCTGTATATCTAAGTCTGCCAGAAAACTGACAAGCTCAGTATGCAAAATCCTCTTGAGGTGTCTTGATACTGGGGCTGACCCACCAACGTTTGTTTAAATAATGGACTTCTGAAATCGCAGTGCGCATGCCCAACATGCTCTCAGTAGACAGCTGTGGGGCACAAATCCTCTGGCCCCAAGCTCAGATCGTCCAGTCAAAATATTTGAATAGCATACTTTACATTTACGTTCTACCCGATAGTGTGTGACCATCTAGGCAAGGCAAATTTATTTGTGTAGCAGATTTCAGTACAAGGACAATGCAAAGTGCTTTACATGATTAAAACATTGGAAAATAAAAACAGAATAAAAGCAAGAAAATTTAAACAAAATAAAACATAACAAAATGGAAACCAAAAGCATATATTAATCTAGTGTTGGTTGACCTTGCTAGCTCACTGAAGGATTCATGTGAATCTTTTCTGTTCAATAAATGAACAATATGAGTGAGCCTTTATGTGTATTTTTTGTATAAAAATGTAATTACATTTAGCTTATTGAAATTTGATTTTGTGGTGTTTTGGTTTATGCTAATTTATCTGTTTAATGTAAAATTGATCAAAGTCAGGTTGTATATATCACAAAAAAATGTGTGGCTGCTAAAAGGTGTTGATTTTTTGTTCTTCACTTAACTTATCATGCCAAAGACGCCATTGGCAATGTGTCTGCATATTTGCATGTGATAATAAGTAATGTTGTTACATGTATACGGTAAATTTGGTGTCTCAAAGTTTTCGGGCTCATGGAAAAGAAGTTTTCAACACAAAAATAAAAATCTTTGCTTTTCAGTATACACTGTCTTACTGAGAAATACCCACTACTCCACCAATGCTACAACAGAATATATATCAGCACATTTACAAAAGTACCAAAGTAAATTATATTTGAGTAAACAACTCAGATTTTTGAGAGTCTTTCAAATTACAGCCAGTTCTTGGTCAGAGACAGACTCACTCTCAGACACTGTAGACCACATTTCTTTTTTGTGTGTGGTGTTTTTCAGACTGTATAGTCATAAAAAAAATTCACATCTTGTAAAAATCACAAGAATATCTTGTAGGATCAGTAATCAGACAAGTTTTTATCATCCCTGCATTTATGAAGGCAGTGATGGAAACTGAAAAAGTAAAAGTGGAGCCTGAAGGACGATGGAGAGATACAAGACAACGGGTTAAGGATGGGTCACTCCACTCACAGTAATTGCTCTTGACATTTAATTGTCAGAGCAGCATGTTGTTTAATCAGATGTATCCTCAAGCATCTAATTAGTTGCAGCCAAGAAAAGAATGAACACTCAAGAGCAAATAAGTCCTCGTTTGTTTTGTGGTTTTAAAACATACTTCTGCATGTATCCAATGTTGAATATTTCTTTACGTGATGGTTTACCCAACCAAATGTGACTTAATTGGCAATGCCCTGTCTCCCTTCATATTTGACGCACAGTGGAGATGTGTGTTGTGCTAATAAATGCCATCACAGGAGCTTTTTATTGGCATTTCAACCTTGCAAATAGGAAAGTTTTGGCTGACTCGTGTCCACATTCATTACAAGCCTCCTCCACTTTTAAGTCAGCCTCATAAAGCGACACTCTTGAGGTTAAAAAAGATTTTCAGCACTCGAGATTGGCAATTAATGTCAAGTGTAAAATTGTCAATGTCGTTGAAGCCTGGAGAGTATGGCTAATATCCGTCATTAGTATGATAAAGGTTTTCAGTCTCCTTCAATCTCCATCAAGACTCACTCGCTTCAGTAGTCACAATGTGTACGAACTAAGACTTTTCCTCCATTTACTATTCAAATTCATCATATTGTCTTTAATGTAAATGTGCTCAGAAAATTAAGAGCAAACACTGGTCATCTGGGGCAACAAAAAAACAGTGACTTGCAAAAGCACTGATACTCTCATATTGTCGTATTTCAACCAAAAACTTCAAATCATTTTCTTGGAATATCATGCGATGGAGCAACAAAGTAGTCTAGGTCGTGAGGAGGAAGTGATTAAGCTGCACAGCAACAAAATGGATTTCAGCTGAGAAGTAAGCAATGAGGAGACTACAATTGGGATCCCGCAGGGATTTCTTTCAGCGACAGACCAGGAGCGACTTAGAGGATGTTAATGCTGTCGTCTGGACACATGAGCGACAAAGCCGGGAGACTCACCTGACTGACCAGCCGAATAACAAGCTGACTGTCTGAGCATTGCAGATTGATATGTTGTGTCATTTGTAGTGTTTATGTTACCATGTAAAATAAGATTGCAGTAGATAAATTAGTTTTAGGTGTCTTTATGTTTATAGATTTATTATTATCGTAAGGGCTATTTTTTTATTAAGCAATGATGACTTAAACATATTCTGTGGTGGGTTCTGTGGTGGGTCTTTACAGTTTGCTCCTAAACTCGGTCCCTTATGAATACAAATTTGACAGGAACAAGGTGAGAATGATTTGTGGTTTATTATAATATGAGTAAATGAAGCAGTTGTAAACAGATTACTTCAGTAAAATAGTTGTTAGCTAGCCAGTTTAAAGCACAACACAGCTTTTTTTTTCCCCTGCTAATGCGGCTCCTCGTCAACTTACTCCTTCATCGCTTCCTACTTAATGTTTGTTTCAAGGATAACATGACAGGTTACTTACGCCTGCACTCTTCAACACGGCGTTTGGAATATTTCCAACTAAACAAGCAAGGATGCAAAAAAAAAAAAATTACTGTAATGAGAAAAAAAATTACAACCCCTTTATACAGCTCAGTGTGGAAAATAGGTAAGGTACTCCCACAACTGCACTTTCCATATATCTTTATAATGAGCGTTCCAGCTTTGAGAAGCTGGAGAATGAAATTTTGCCCATTCTTCATTCCAAAACAGCAGTTTGAAAAGAGAGCATCTATGAGCAGCAATGTTTAAGTCAACTAGATCTAGATAATGGCAACTCAAACCCATATTTGAGACTCGGTATATGTTTAAGGCAATTTTCCTGCTGGAAAGGGAATTTCCGTATTGCTTCTTCTAACAGTTTTTACATACAAAATTACAATGAATTTAGCTCTCTATTTAGCTTTATTGTCACTCCTGAAGAATTCATCCCCACAGCATTATTGTGTGTTAAGAGTGATGTGCAGTTAATTCATTGCCACACATAGTGTAGCATATAGCCCAAAACGTTCAATTTCGTTCTCTTCTGACCAGAACGCCTTCTTCCAGACATCTGCTGTGTTAAAATTCAAATGGGTTTTCAAATGCCTTTCACACTCCATAAAAGGTCTGATATGTTGAGTGCCCAACTAATAGTTGTTCTGTGAACTAATTTCCCCCACCTAAACTGTGCGTCTTTGCACCTACTCCCGAAACACAGTGGGCTTCTTAGCGGCTGCATTGCAGTTTAGATGGATGGTCATGTCTCGGTAGGTTTCCATCTTCAGACCATTAATTGGACAGTGCTCCATGAAATGTCAAAGGCTTTGGATATTGCTATAACACAACCCTGCCTTAAACTGTATGAAGTCAAAGCGGAATGTTTCATTTTGGTTGATATGCTGGTTCTAAAACCCTTATGCAAGGTACTATATTTTATTGAATGTCTCACAGTGTGAAGGTGTGGTGCTTGCTAAACAGAAAACCCGTAGCCCTTTGCCAATTCTCTATTATTATGGTCTTTTAGAACCGGAGTCCCAGTTCAGCCATGTTTCCCCTACATTAGCATGCTGCTCAGTATAAGAAGTGCAGAGGTCCATACCTAATGAGTCATCCTCCCCATCTTCCCAGTAGCAGGCTGATGTTCCCAATGAGCTGTGCTCCATTCCCATTTCCTTTCCCTCCTCTTCCACGCTAAGGGGCACAGACTCTCTCCTCCGCTGACAGCCTTCATCCCCTGCCGCTCACCTACAGCAGCTCACATCAGCACCTCTATAATGGAGTGTGACATGTGAAAACATTTAACTGCGGGACAGGTTCATTTGAGCTGCATCATTTCCAACCTGTCCAGACAGGAGACGTTTGGCTTTCATTACACTTAATGTCCAAACATCGAATAGCGGCATGCTGGTGCCGAGTGCTATTTGTAGCTTTCCATTTGTGTTTTACCTTCAAATAAATAAGAGTCATGGGGCCATGAGAAGTGCATGCATTCTGTATTCATTGCTGAGGTTGATAGGTCAGTAACAGCTTGGCATCAAATCACCTACCGTACACTGGCAAGCATTCTTTGATTTGCTGTCTTATCAACAGTGGCCTCTTCAACCTACTGAGGGTTTATTTAATTACACTATAGCTTAACAGCTTGATGACTTGTGCTGTTTCCTAACTCTTACACTATGTGCACAGACCTTGATGCTGCCGTGATACTTTAACGTCTTAGGCTGGCGATATTCTACCTTCCTCAAGTCCTATCCGCTGGGGAAAGACATTATTATACACTGCTAACCACAGGGATATTTTTTTACTGAGCGTAGCAACCTGATGTTCTGTTTGCTTTTGAAAAAGTACCACAATCAGCTGTGTCATAAGGCCTCAACGTGAACTGGTGGATTATGGACTCCCTCAACAGTCCACAGTCAGCCCCTTGCAAATTTAGCTGCTTTGTTGAAGTCATGAGGTAGGTTCCCCCTCTTCACCCCCCCCCCTCCCCCCTCCTGTCATGGTGGCAGATTTCATGGCTGCATTTATGAGAGCCCTTCTGTCTAATCGCTGCTGCCCTGCAGAGTCTCTTTTCCGCCCCCAATTCCATCCGTATGTCCGGCTCTTAAATTACCCTGGCTAAGCACCTACTCCCACCCTACTAAGGGCCATTACACCATCTACCCCACAACGTTTGGCTGCAAGGCTCTCTGTGCTTTCAGAGTTGCTCGACAAGCCAGAGGTCAGACAACCAGCAGCTCCCTTCCTCAAATTACAACTGCTTGCCAATACAAGCATCATCACATTCTCAACTTTGTAGAATCAGCGACATATTAGGGCTCTTTGAAGGTAAAAGCTCTGTTTGATTGATCTTGCAAAGGAAACAGGGATGCTCACAAGTCATTTTCTTAAATCCAAGACAGGTTGTAAGTATATTTCACCTAAGCACTTTAAATTGAACATATAGAGAAAGGTAACTACCATGAATTGTTGTGGAAATGAACAAGGTATTATATCTATTCTTCTAAAAACATAAATATGCATTTATGTTGAAATAAAACATGCCAAAACAGGTTAACACTTGTTAATGTTTCTGAATTAATCAAACAATTTAATCCATGACTGTACCATTGAATTGATGGTTGCTTTACAAACCAAGTGCTAAATCTCTATTTAAATGCTTTGTTGACAATTTTAAACAAAGTTTTAATTAAAGTTCTAATTTAAGCCAATCAGAGATACTATTGAATTCCTGAATGAATGTTAAAAAAATAGCTTTTTGTAGCTTGCATGTTTGGAAGTGTTTTTGTAGGAACGCTAGTTTAACAACGTGATCTTAAAGGTGCATAGCCACATTGTTTGACTTTTTTTTTTATTTAAACGTCAGTAGCTCACTCTGGTTGCATACAAAGTTTTTATGAAAGATTATCACGTCCTGCTGGCATACTAGTTGTTGGTCTTTTATACTTTGCTTTTGCTAAATTTGATAGGAAATAAAGCCATTTTTGTTTATTTACGATATTAACGGAAGTAGGTACTGCACAGGGGTTGAAACAAGTAAGCGGCTAATAGCTATTAGTATCTCCCAGCGAAGCAATGAAGAAAGGTCCAAGATCCAGTGGAAAAAAGCACAAAAAATATGATTCCAAGAGGGAAAAGACTGGAATTTTGCTGGTAATACAGCATTAACATGGGTGTTCAGTGAAGCACAAGCTAAACCTGCCCATGCTCAGATGGGACTACAGAGTTGATTGACATGAGTAAATGTTCTGATATGAGGCTGTTAAATTTTTGGAGATTGGTTTATTTAATTAATAATGATTGGTCTTTAATCACGCCGAGCTGCCGCTGCATTGCGAGGCATTAAAGAGGGTCTGGCTTGGTCCGCCATTATTTACAATTGATTCATAAATTAAGCTAACCGGCAGTATTATAGTTCTGCGATAATGTCGCTACATGTCGCCACATCTGTTTATATTTGTTAATCGTGTATGAGAGTGAATTATTAGTTGGCTCAAAAAGGGCTATCAAAATACTGTCAAGATGAAGGTTTATATAAACTTGTTTTATCATGATTGAACGTTTTTTGGTATTTTTTTAATAAGCATATTACGCGGCTACATAGATTTAAGATTTTGGAGATAAGGTGGTGGTGTTCTCACCAAAATAATGTAATACTGCCTAAAGTCACGGAGAAAAAGTTTGGGATGAATCAGTGTTTTCAACATTAGGAAGCTTCAGCTATTTAATTAATAATGGTTAACTACTGAGGCATTTCAGAGCGTTCATGCTTGTTTCGACATTATTTAGTACTGATTTATTAGTCGGCATCTACCTTTCTTATTGTTGTACGATACTGTCGGTAGATGGCGCTATGTCTGTTTATACCTGCTCATTGCGCCCGATGAAGTGGTTATTTTTAAGCTCAAAAAGACTATCAAAACACTATTTGAATGGACCATTAGAGTATATAGCCTTATTTTGTCAAAATCAACTGGAATTTGGTCCTTCTGGTACAGAAATATAACGTGGCTATATACCTTTAATGAGATTCCCATCCTAGAACTTTAATCAGAGTCATTTCCCAAGATTTTATAGCACGAGTCTGTTAAAAAATAGAAATAACAAAAAGGCTTGGGCGTCAGTGAAAGACAAAGTTTAGCTTTACATCTAGAGGTTCTTTTAAACCAACCCATCAGCGATGGCATAGGTTAACCTAATGGATCATAAGTGCTTTAATATTTCAGTCGCTCATACCGAGACACCAGTCCTTCCTTCTGCCCTTTCGTTGCTGGCTGAGAGATTAGACTTAGATGACTCTGGCCCATAAGTGAGCTTTTCTTTTATGCCTGCTTTCCTGCAAGCTGTTCCTGGAGTTTTCCAAAGCCCATTGTTTTACCCCTTACTGTGCTAATTTATCTAAAAACATAACACCCTGACAGCCAAAACCCCAAGATGCCTTTATGGGTTAGGGAGGTGATCTTTATCAAAAGCAACTCGGGCCATCCATCTGTTTGGCCCAAGAACCTCGGCATCTGCTCTCTGCTATTGTTAGGCCTTGTCAGATGACAAGCCAAGACCCTTGTGGGGAACCTCGGCTACTTCCCATGCACAGTTAAGAGCGTATGCACATGCAGTAGAGTGCCCATGTTTGTAAGTGACTTCAAGGGACAGGGGGAGGGGGAGTGCGCAAAAGGCCAAGTGCTGGCTGAAGTCACAGTCTTTGTTTTGGTGACCAGCAGCGGAAGCAGCAGTCACCAGAAAACATGCAGAGACCCACTGTGCCATCCCCACAGACCGGCTTGGGTGACCTCCAACCATAGAAACAACTTTCTCAAGGGGTAATGGTTCACAGAGGCATTGTCAGGCAGCAAATTTCACTGGTTCAGGTCAGACTTTTCTTCCACATTAAGTGTGACTACTAAGGACTATCAAACATGAAACATCTTTATATGCAAATTGGACAGAAGATCTTTAAACAAAATAACAGATCAAATGAAAATAGACAAATATTCAAAATTAATTGTTAGTTTACATATTTGACTACAATTAAATATTAAAATAATTTGTATGAGAGGGTGTAATAACACATTTTTTTTTAAAATTTGTACAAATGACACTCTGCTACCTGCTAATGCAATAAAAGCTTGACAATTAAATATACCCTGCAAATAAATGTTTTAAACTAATTCTTTATACAGGGTTTCTGCAAGTTTCTTAAACGAGGAATATTTAATTTATAATATTATATAACTAATAAATATTAATAATAATGATAAATATTAATAAATGCTACAAAAGAGTGCACTGTGGTATAGTTGGTAGGAATGTTGCCTTTCAGCAAGAAGGTTGTGGGTTTGAATCCCAGCCAGGGCCATTATGCATGGGACTTGCATGTGTGACTTCTCTCTGAGTACTTCGGCTTCCTACCACAGTCTAAAAATATGCATCTTAGGTTCATTTATTTCTCCACATTACTTCTATGTGTTGCTGTGTGGCCCAGTGTTTAACTGACAACTGGTCCTGGGGATACAAAGAAATAGAATCACATTTAGCCTCATACAATAACATAACACACCTCAAAATTATGGAAAACACTTCAGTCAGATGTAAACTGCGAATATTCCTCTGTTTTTGTCACATTTAGATGAAAATGCGTATCGGTCTGTTTGCCGAGGCGCATGTAATGCATGTGAACCATTCTCACTGAAAAATAAAACGGGGTTGGATCAGCATATTGCTTCCTAACTAAACAGGTGTTTCGAATCCTAAGGCGGAGACAATCACCCGATGTCCATAAATAGCTGCATAAAGTTGTGTGTAATTGTGGAACGATGGCAGTGTCCCCGCTCCTTTAGGACATCGTCAATGGAAGAATGCAGACTGAGCTTGTTTTCAGAGATCCTGCTGACCTACTGCCACATGATGGTGAGTGGCTCATTAGCAGGTCCAGATTGCCCAGGGCAGTTATTGTTGAACTGACCCCAGCATTACAGATGGAAACCAGGAGGAACCGTGTGTCGTCGATGCCATTTCATGCTTTTCAGAAGGAACAGACTGACAGGTGGGGCTTTTTGCCGTTGTCTCTGAGCCCTCCCATGCCTGCCCCCTGGCACGGCCTCATCCATATGTTGATCAGGTAAATAAAATTATCCTGATACGTGGCTCTCATTTGGAGTGAGGAGCCAATTTCTAAATGCAATCAGAGCTATGACTACACACATATTGCTATATTCCTGGTCAACCCAGGATTCTGCTATGCTAGCATAATAATTATAACTAGTCTCATAATAACAGCTGTGTCTGGAACAAAACAAGAGCAGTCTCTGTGTAGGAATGATAACAGTAATTTGTAACATAACATTCTGACTTGTCTTAAAGATTTAGTGCCAACACTTTGTGGAGCAGTTCCAGAGCCACGTTGAAAGCCACGTTTATGCAGTGTTAAACTATCCTGTTATATCTTTTCATTTGCCTATAAACATTTGTCTGTGAGTGTTATGTTTTTTATTAAGTGTATGTTTGAGCAAGATATTTCCAAGAGGCAATTTTTTTTTCAGTGTAAAGGCCCCCCACATACATGACTCTGCGGATGTCCATGTGGAGTCTGTGCATACTCAACGCGGACTCTGTGCAGACTCTGCGCTGATGCACAAAGCAGCATTTTTAAAAGGTGTCACCCTATAGACTGCTCGGTGGCAAGAAGTCTTCACATCGAACTGTTTTACATGTGACACCAAGCTTGATACACTGAGCTGCGGCATCACAGTCCCTTTCTCTGTGCAACCTGACAGGTGTGCTCTGGGTGCCTGCTTCAAAAGAAACAGCCAGCTAATAAAACATTTTACCATCCCTTCCCCCACTTCGTCCCGATGGCAAAAAGTGTGGGAATTGTTGCGCTCAACTATGAAGGGTAAAAGGCCCGCGGAGAATAAGCGCGGAGTTCGTGCAGCTCACAGTATGTGCACTGTACGCCCAAGTACGTGTCAGCCTCTAATGATTATAGTAGGCTGTGTCGGGGTGCGCACGAATTTGTGCGTTTTTTTGGGGTGGGTGATGGTGTGTCGTTTCACTGCTTCTCTGAATGCATTCAAAAAGTGGAGCTAATGACAGCTAGCGTTAGCGTCAATGTTTTTCGGGAGGTTTATAGCTGCGCTGATGCACGTTAAAGACCTTTACTGACTTTTTATGTTGCTCTCAAGCATCTATATCGTACTGTTTCCGTTTTGTACTGATTATTACGTCTAATTTCAACGTAACTTTGACAACTTTCAGTGTAATGGTCAATAATGCGCTTGCAAGAACCCTGCAATACCCTTGGGAGGTATCTGACATGGCTCCTTTTCCAGGCATTGACAAAACATTTAAGACTGTGGCTCGATGGGTTGAGAAATCATCTTGTAATCGTAAGGTTGTGGGTTTGATTCCAGCTACCCCTTGTCACATGTTGATGTGTTCCTGGGCAAGGCACTCAACCCAAAGTTGCCTATGCATCAGTGTATGATTGTGCGCACATTAGGGAGTGTGATTGGGTGAATGTGGCTCTAGCACTTTCAGTGGTCAGCATGACTGGAAAAGCGCTTTATAATTGAAGTCCATTCATCATTTTATTGTTAAAAACAGCTGGATGTTTGTTTTGTTTGGTTTTTTCTTGGCGCTTGGACTGTTTCTAGAAAAAGTACAGACCCAAATGAAAGTTTAAAAAAAACTTGCAACTAGTGGATTTTTCATAATAGGTTACATTTTAAAAAAGCAAAATATATAAAAAATTGAAGGAGGACTTAAGACTTAAACAGTGATATGTTTAGAAATGCTCTACATTCTCAGCTAAAAACAATTTGACATCTACTTTAACTAAAGGTGGGTAGAAACAGGAGTGTTGTTCAAAGGTAAATAATCTCTTCAGTAAAACTTAGTAATAATGGTAATTAGTAATATCATCTTTATTGTCATTGAAACATACATTACAGCAAAATTTGTTCTCTGCTTTTAACCCATCACCCTTGGGTAGCAGTGGGCTGCCATGTGCGGCGCCCGGGAAGCGTTCTGGAGTTAAGGGTCTTGCTCAGGGACCCAGAGTGCAGGTGCTGGGGATCGAATCAGGTACTTGCATCCTTCGCTGAGTGCAAGCGCGCTGCTTTAACCACTAGGCCAACACTCCCTATACACCGAGACACAGCTCGGTAGGCAGTTTAGGGTTAATTGCCTTGCCACATCGACATGTGGCAAGGGGAATCTGGAATCAAACCCACAACCTTCTGATTGCCAGACGACTACTCAACCCATCAAGCCACAGTCGCCCAATATAAAATTATAAACTAGATCAAACATCCTACTTCAAAAAACATTGACATTTTGAATTTATGCCAAATGTGTTCAAAGAAAGCTTGTTCCAGACCTTCTACTATGCACATTTTGTTTAGCTTCTTTCTGTATTTATCTATTCTGCCTTTTTCACGTTTGACTTTTCATACATTTTGCAGTTTTGAATAATTAAGAATGTTGATTCCCAAATCATGAAAGATTAATGTGTGAAGGATGCATAATTAAGCCCTTTTATTTCAGCGCCTTCTGACGCGTTCTGTGTTTGATTACCATTTTGGGGGAAGGCTTGAAAGTAATGGGAGGAGACACATCTGCACAATGTAATTTAAAATGTGGATTTTTTTGTCTTGAGGACACAGATTGTGTAAAGTCTTAAAAACACCTCCTATTCAGTTACTGTGTTAGATATCTCTTACAGCAAACAGTCTCAAGAAAAAGTTGGAACGTGGATAGTAATAGTAAACAGAGAAAGTTTGCATAATAGCCTATAAGGCAAATCATGGTTGAAATGTATTTCAGTGATGAATGCAGGCTATTATACAATGGATAATTTAGGTCAATAGGATTCATCACACAGAATATTAAAACTTTACTTATTCAAACATGTCTTTATATAAGAAGAAATGTACAATCCCTTTAAATGTGGCTGCATTGTTTATGTTCCATAAAGATGCTTAAATCTTGAATACACTTAATATTAAATCCACAACTTGCTCCAAGATTACTACTCTGCCTGTTAAACCACAGTAACCTCACTGAAGAGTGAAATATTGTATATGAGTGAATATTAGTAATCAGATGCAATACAATCAACAACAAAATGTGTAATGCGTATCATAATGATAAGTCTTCATATTAAAAATGTTTAAGCTTGTTTACCAGAGGTAAAATGGAGGTTATAGCTGCAATCAAAATGCACATAATGTGGTTCCTGGAGGTCACAACATGGGTGAGTCAATAAACAGGGGTTGAATAAACAACGCTCTTAACTCACGGCCATTACTGTTGTTTACTTTAATAATCAGTGGGTTAATGCATGCCTCACCCTCTTTGTTAAAGTAATTATTTTGTGTGTGTGTGTTTGTGTGTCCAGCAAGCTGAATATTATTCAAATGTTTTCAGGATGTTAAAGATCTGCTTTTTAGAAAAAGAAAGATGTTTGAAAAGGGGTATTAAAACAGAGATTCAATTAGTGACTATCGACATCCATATGTGTGCAGACGCATCAACAAGGTATCCCGAAAGGAACATGAGAGATACCAGGATGCTGATTTAGCATCAGTGCTGGGTAATTTGTCAGCCACCTCCACACATGAATTAGCTAAAAAAAAACAACAAGGGTGGAAAGAAGGACATAAGAATGGTGAGCATGTTAAAAGGGGTTTAAAATATAGATCCCTTGATGAACATCACAGCTTAATTCACACAAACAGTACTCCAGAGGAAATATTGCAGAAAGAGAGGAAGTTATCATTTTAATAATTTGTTCCCATTTTCTTTGGCTTTTATTTATTTAATTATAGTTGTTCTTAATAACAATGTTTATAAAATGATGGTGTTTCTTAGTTAAAAATAAAATAATATTTAGTAACATTACATCATATAACAGGGCTAAAACTTTGCTGTATTCCCCTTCAAGAACCAAAAATTTACTTATATAAATTATCTGTTTCTCTTATGCCAAACATGTCCAGTTTGGTGTTTATTGTAGAAATCTTCTAACTAAATTGCATGTCTGCTCTCAGACATAAGACATGACTGAGACAGTAAAAAATATAAACAAAAGTTCTATTTGGCTCCAAGCTTTAATGCTTGAGTATAAGAGGTGGTGAAGTTGCTAGTAAATTATATACTTGAAATAAGTGTATCAAATTACAGCTTCATCTATAATTTATTAACGGTATTGAGTAGTTACTATCAAGAACTGTTTTTTGCTAAATATTTCTAAATATTCTAAACTCAAATGTCTAATTCTAAAACATTTGAATTTTGATCCAGTAAATAAAGACTTGAACAAGACACAAAATCCACAGCTGAGGTGGGTGGTAATTAAGTCAGTGATTAATAGAACTTGCAAAATACACATTCATTGTTAAAATTTTTCACGTGTGAAGAGAAGTCAGTTTTAGTTTCACATTTTGTTGACGTCAGTAAGTTTAATATACAAATATTTCCTCTAGCAGAACATTGTGACGTTATCGCTTTCTGGATACCTTAATCCAAAGAAAATGGTTTTGGTTATGGTTATCTGAATCTCCAGTTTACAACATAATGACTTAATCTCTGATAAATCAAACAGTAGTGTTAATGTACATAATATTGTGTTACACCCGTGACATACTCAATATTGCCAATATTTCAACCACTACAATATGTAATCCTCACAATGTGCCGTGTAATAAAAACATGGCAATGATTAACAATCCTAATTTAATCCTAAATCAGTTAATCATGATAAAATAAGGTCATGTACACCAAGCGTCCATCCTGATGGTATTTTCTTTGTACTTTTTATGTCTAAATACAACCCAGCATGTGGAGCGATGAGCAGATATAGACAGACGTGGCGGCATATACCGGCAGTATCACCAAACTATCAGAAAGTCAGATGCCAACTAATAAATAACTACTAAATAATGCCGGTCCAAGCCTGATCCTCTGCGATATTGCAGCCAATACAAAAGATGCAGGGTTTAAGAAATTGGTCTGAAAGGGGTTGATCACTTGCTCCACATTTATCCATATTGGGACATTCCAACACATTGAACTTTCGAGAAAAAATTATGGTATGAAAAAAGAAGACTTTCACAGATTCCTCTAAATTAGACACTACTACAATCATAATTTAAAAGAGGTCTATAGCAGTAGTTGTTTTTTTCTTAAAAGTGTTTATGTCAATGTTTATGAGGGTAAACCGTGTACTATAATAATAAGAAGGCTTTACAATGGCATTCGACAAGCTAAAAACGAAAACACCGAACACATCAGGAAGAAGTGGGAAAAAAATGTGAATTTAAAGATGCCCCAGGAAAACTGGGGAAAAAATGTTATGTTTGTACACCAGTACAAACACAATGTTGGGATTCCGGAAATGCCTGCTGAAAATGCCGTAGAACCACTAACCATTACAACATTTTTTGAGCTGCCAAATTACTCAAGACTACTAGACTAAGATTCACAAACATAATAACAACATAATTAACTCAACCCCACCGATGGGAGACCATCCGCTTAGGAGATTTGACTCTTGTTCATTGGAATGGAAATTAAATACTTTACTGCATATCCAGTTGGTCGGCAGTCCTTTTCACTCAAGATGCAAAAAGATAAAATTTATTTAATTTGGGCTGAATGAGTTGAATATGTAACACCCCTGAGATATGGCCTCTGGAGGACGTGAGCATGTTCGCCGAGCTCATAGTGTCTCCTTCATCTCCACCTGCTTGTGTATCACCAGCTTCCTGACTGACTAGCAGCAGCAGATGAGGCTGGGGAGCATCATCTCCCACACAAGAACCATCAGCACTAGCACCCCCAGGGGTATGCTCTCTCCCCAATCCTCACTGTACACAATTGACTGCACTTCAGCAGACCACTCTGTGAAACTCCTAAAGTCTGCAGGTCTGATGCAGGATGGTGACAAGTCTGCAAACAGACAGGAAGTGGATTGGCTGGTCCACTTGTGCGGTCAGAGCCACCTGGAGCTTAAGCTCCTCAAGAATGTGGAGATGACAGGGGATGCTCTACAGGAATCCACCAACATTTCTTCTGACCCCACACATCCTGCACACAAACTGTTTAGACGTTTACCTTCAGGTCAGCACAACAGAGCGCTATTTGCAAAAAGCAGCCGCTACAGAGAGTTTCTTCCCCAAGGCTGTCAATCTGATGGACAGAATGATCACCTCACAGCCTGAGCAGTCAGATATACCGCTGGGGAACAAAATAAGCATATTTACAGCATCACAACCTCCCTTTTTATAGTTTTCTTTGCATATGGCAAAAAACACGTCTACATAATGTCTGTACACTGTGAACGCTGTAACCAAAGTCAAATTTCTTGATTGTGCATATAATCATTGCCAGTAAAGCTGATTCTTATTTATCTCTAACCTGAAGCATGTTGTTGCCAATCAATGTAAAAACTGGTATTTAGTAAATAAAGGTTGGTCTTAATAGGAGTTATACTGAGAACAAAGTTAGAAACATAGCTTAATTGCTTTGCATTCAGACAATCAAAGTTGTTTCTAGGTAAAATACTTTTTTTCCAGAGTCTATTAGCACAGAAAATTAAATATATCAACAGTATTTTGATAACATCATTGATTTAGTTTTTAAGTGTTTATCATTTCATATTTTATACTATTTTATAGTATAGTCTAAATGCTGAAATATCTTCTGATATTTTATGTTGCATCAGAAAATTATAATACTTTGAAAAGTTAATATCAGTAAATTTATTCACAAACTCATACTCAATCATTGCACACAGGGTAAGATATTTTTATTTGTCTCTGCTAATATTTGTAATTATGAGTTACAAATGATAAAACCCATCTCCTTGTATCCTTCCTGCTTGCGCACCTTGTCTACCAAACAGTTTTCCTCCACCAAACTTTCCATTAAAAAAAATTGGACAGTGTTATCTGAACAGGCAGCTTATTCAGAGTAGTCTTTGCCATGTTTGCATGAGCCATGACATGGATATAACTTAAAACTTAAACAAATCATCTTTTTTTAAGAAATTAAAATTTCTTAAAAACAAATTATGGATTTGTATCAACTGTAAGCCATCATCATTAGAATTATCGCAAAAAAAATTTCAAGAAATATATCCATATATAAAATTTCAATAACTGTAATTTATATTAAACAAAAAAAAAACAAATGTATGATATTGTAATTTCGTAAGCTGCATTAATATGCTTAAAATGTAAGTTCAACACCTCCACAAATGGGCCTATTGTTTGTTTTCTCCATACATGGCTAAAATAAGCTGATACAGAAAATAATATATGCTTGGGTTTATCCAAGCCCATTTCACAGTTTCTGTTTCAGATGGCGGGTTACAATCTGAGTTAAAAAGCTTAACTGTCACACTTGCATTAAAATGATGATTGTACATTTTAAAATAGCAATCAAAGAGAACATCTTGACACAGATAAGTCTCAGTGGGCCACTGTGGCTTAATATCAGTAAAGCTTACAAATACTAAAACAGAGCTATTAAAAACTATTGGAATCTAGATAAGGCTTAGAGAAAAAGCTGAAGTCAAGCTCATAAGTTGCCCAAAGGCAACATTTATTTTTTCAAAGAGTAATTAACTCCTACATTATTAGGACCAAGGGTGTATCCCGAGTAATTACCACCCCTCAGTTTTGCACTCAGCAAGACTGCATGAAAGCATCTTGCCTAATGCTCTCATGTTTTAATATTCAGATGCTTTTTAAAAGAGACCCAAATGGCGAAATGAGCCTAATCCTTTCATGCAGAACTGACACCCTCGTATGCCATCTGTTTAAATACAGTAAATCTGGTTTAACATAACCGGCTCATAATAAAAAAGATGGTAATCCTTTAAATTAGGGCAATGAGAGAGACCAATATCTTCAAATGAGAACTCTAGTCTGACACAGTGCCCCAATATTTCCATCAGCCCATGTAGTCTAATGATGTGTTGGAAAATTTTCCATTTCTCTGATTTGTTTTGGTGGGTCACTCAACATAAGTTAACAGAGCAGATGAGTTGGTGGTGGTGGGAGGAGTATAACATTTATTATCCTCCAGCAATTAGCCAAGAAGTGCTACAGGCTCTTTGATTGAGGGATGTTTAAAAATGAAAGCGATAAGGGTTGGGAGGGGGCGGGGGCAGGAACGTAGCAGCCCTTCCTCATGGTAGACACTGGCTGCAGGCGCAAGAGATAGCAGAAGCTCAGATAGTCTCTAAGTCTGACGGAAAGGGCCAGATAGGCAGAGCTGAACTGATTTACTGGCGATAACTCCTGTCAATCAGGCCTTAGGGTTGATTAATACATGCAGCTCTTGGGAAAATTAGGCCAAATGGGAGGTTTGATGTGAAGGGCTGCAGAGAACAGAGATATGAGGGATGAGTCAACAGACGTAGCAAAGGCTGTGTTTTGTTATTGACAAAGAATGAAAGAGAAGAGTTAGGTCGGGTGCTCTGAGGAAGCTGAAAGCTAGTTACAGGCAAGGCATTTGACTGGTTCGCTGTGGCTGTGTCAACCTGGGTCAAGGTCAGAGAGAATCTGTCACTGTCTTATGGTTTCAATCAAATTTCTGATGAGGGACTTGGTTCTGTTCATGACCCCGGGCCATCACTGTCATGTTTGAAGTCCATTTTTTTCTGTTTATTGGCCACAGGGACATCTTTTGTTTCGGTTCCAGGAGTGACCAGACAGCGGCTGCATTTTAATGTAAGCAGTGCCTTGACAGACGTCAGGAAAAGTGTGTGTGTGTCACACTGTGTGACAAAATATCACACGCATATATGAATTTAAGGATTAACAGAAGACTGCTAAAGAAGCTGGGTTTATTTATTTGGTTACAGCTATTGTAATGTAAATTTAGGTTTGCATGTGTTTTGCGTTTTCTTCTTATGATAGTCAGTTGTCCACGCAGGTCTTTATAATGGAACAAGCAATCCGAGCAGAACCATAATCTGCTTCCGCACCTGATTGGTATAGTCAGGTATATAAAAAGCAAAACTGAATAATATTATGAATATTTTATGAAAAATGGATGCTTCTTAAATGATTTTGCAGATTCATGCACATTTAAAAAATGTATATAATGTGAAATGTAATTTGCATAATTTATAGATGAGTGAAATAACTCAAATAGTTTTCTGACTAACTAAGCTGATTAAAAGATGATAAGTACAAGCTCTCAAAAATTGGTGTGAAATTAACATGAGACATATTCATGGGTGTAGATATCTAGGTATACATTGATTATGATATTTTTCTCTGTTATTAAAGTAGCTCAACTTCATTTGAGTTGAGATGGAGCTAACAGATTTACCCTCAAGTTCAGGGCAAAAAAACAACAACAAACAAACAAAAAAAAATACTTGTACAAGATTCAACTCCCACTGACCATTCTAAATAAAACCCAAACACAAAACAATAGGTGTGGAAAAAAATGACACCGTATCAACACTGATTATGCCATTCTCACTGAGAAACTTTGTGGTGCCAGCACTGTGCTGTAGGATTTTTTTGTTTCTTTAGCAGGGACAAGGAGGCAGTTTATAGATAATAGGCTATAGCTACAATAAAATGAATAAAACAAAAACTCATTTATATGGTTAAATGACACTGTTAAACTCCAAATGTTAATTGAATGGAGAATCTGTGGCAAAGCATAAATGCATTTTAGAGACGGTCACTCGCTTTCTTTGACTGAGTTATACAATGTGCTGTATATGATTAAAAAAAGGCACATTTTTTTAAGTTTTGCTTTAATGTTCATGGGCTCCACTTTGGTGCAGTTGTTAGCACTTTTGCCCTTGATCAAGCAATTGCTGGAATTGAATCCCACGCTGGGGGCCATCTACATGGAATTTGCATGTTCTCCAATGCAATGTTTCCCCTAATTTTTCATGTGTCTGAGTATTCATTGGACCTCTGTGAGCAACATCACACGTGCCGCTGAGGCCACACCAGCATTACGCCTGTCCAAAACCTGAGATGATAACAAGTTACATGGTTTACAAAAAGAATAGAATTACATCAATACTTTCTTTTAGATTACATAGTTCAGATACAATTGATTAATCCTGAGTCTATGAAAAAGACAAAAATCTTGGATTTTTAATTTTTTTATTTAGCTGTATAGTATGTTTTATGTCAGAGTAGGGGTCCTGCTAAGGAAGAACAGAGAGACATGTATAAAAACCCTGCTATGTGTGGACTGGGCCTCAGATAAGCAGATCCCAAAAACAGCCACACAAACAGCTGACATGCACCAGGAGTAACAAAGACGCACACCACTACCTGTCCAACTCTAAAGGCGTCCGCCCCACCAGTCCATCAGTGGTGCGCTCCGATCAACACCTGGCACATACAGAGTGGAACCGTGAAACCCCAGCTCACCAGAATAGCAAAATGGCACAACATAACTTGGTTTATTATTATTTTGTTCACTTCAGCTTGGACGTTTATTTTCTGCACTGCATTGATTTGCTGTGCACAGTGAAACCAGATGCATTGCGCGATTACGAATGTGTGCAGCTTCGGGGAAACTGTGCTGAAACATGGGATGTTTCTGTGTTATCTGGATTCTTCACACAATCCATAAAATTGCATGTTAACTTATTTCATGTTTCAAAAACTGCCTTCAAGAACTAGTGTGTGTATGCATGATTGAATCATGCTCAGGGTCTGTTATGCTGTCTGCGGTGCTAACTGGCTGAAATCAATTAAAGACTTGACCAAACCAGGTGTTAAATAGGGACATTCATCCTTAATACTAGGGATGCAATGTTGCACAACATTTTTATTTTAAGAAAAATCACTGTTTTGGTCCCTATCTCGGTTTTAACGTCATGATTTGGTATATTTTAGAACGTCCATGTCCATGGCTTTGCAGCAATCCCTCATACTGAGCAAGCATGAAGCGACAGCGGAAAGAAAAACTGGAAAGAAATGCATTTGATCTTATGTTATAACTAAAGGAGAAGAAAGTAAAAAGCTTCTTTCTCTGACTAAAGTAGAATAAGCATGCACAGACAATGCCTGGATAAATGGATTATATAACTATGTAACCTTGAAAACTGTTGATTATTAGAAACTTTCACTGCACCCATATTTGAGAATGAAAAATTTTAATCGCTGGAGTTGCTGTGAGATTTTGTCAACCTAGTTTACCAGCTGTAGCCTACCTGAGTGTAGCATGTTGGGAAAATCCCCTCCTATGAATGGAGATTTCTCTGACTTGCATCCCATACCCCTGCATGGAGTTTGGGCCAGTTGCGGGTTGTCAATAGAGGGCTTAAAGGCTCCACCGGAATCGAAATAGCAGTAAAAAAAAAAATAAAAATAAAAAGAGGCAGTAAACATAAATTACAAAGTAAAATCTGTTCTCTCATGAAAGTTTATTGCATTCCCATTTAGGTTTATTTAGGGTTATCTTTTGTGTAAGCCCCACAGTTGTAATGTTTCAATTTATGTTATTACACTTTTGGCTTTCATGCGATTTCATACTGGTCCCTAATTGGTTACCTAAAGACTACTGAAGATAACATTGCCTACAAACATTCTGCATGTGTTGGGGTATAAAACAAAACTGTTTTTGTTTGGACAAGTGTGGACTAAACCAACAGGGCTATACAAGATAAATGTGTGTTCAATAAGACCCCCAACTAAATACCCATGCAAACTAATTTATGATGAATCAAGCTAACAAACAGGGTTCTGGAATGACCCAACTTGTACCTAAACAAACGTTTATGGTGCAAGATTAAAAGCTGCATCTGTGCCATGTCATCAACCAGCTCAAATTAACTTAATTATTTTTTGTGTAAATGTCCAGTCAGTAATATGCCAGGATCTCATTGATGGCTACAAATAAATAGAATTTCTTTGCATCCTAACCAAGACATCAACCAAAAAGATTTGTCCAGATCAATACATTTGCTTTAAAAAATGACTGATCTTGGTTTTATCATCATTTCAATCTGTAAAAGGGTGTTTGAGATTTTTCAACTTGTGGGAGGATTTGTTCATCTTCATTAAGATGCACACTGTCAAGGTCACTTGCATTTGGTTACTTTGATCATTTCAGCCGAACATTTGTGCATTGTATGTACTTACATATAAGTATGTAATGATGTAAAAGTAAATGTTAGCATTCAGCATGATCAAATTACAAAATAATGCATTAGAAGTTATGTAAAACAATAGAAAAGAGGCATATTTTTCTTCATATACACCATCAAATATTCCATCAAAACCATTGTTTGCCCTGTCTGCCTCGCAGTTTGAGTCTGTTATGTGCTGTGCTTCTTTGAGGCAAAGACAGACACATCTAAGAACAAAGTCTTGTCCACCCACGCAAGCTGCAAAGAAAATAAGAGCAAAGATAGCTTTCCAAGTTATGAAATTGTCATGTTATAACAAAACAAAACTCATAACGCAGGTGGCAACCCCCAGGAGCCCTCAACACTAGAACCATGGCAGCAGCTGTTGTTAAGCATCATATTGATTCTTTTCTTGCTTATCCCACCATGTTCTACTAGCTGTATAAAATTCAAAATTGTCCTTGAAGCCTTGTACTTCAAGTCAGAACACTTTGAGACAAATCTCTGCTGCATCCCACTCCTTCTTGCAGAGTTAACCCTAATGGCCTTGGTAAGAGAAAAGCGAGAAAAAAAAATTCTGTGTAACTTTTTAATATCTGCAGCTGATTAAGATAAAGCCAGCCTGTCTCGTCGTATAGCGATTTTCGTTCCCACTTTCCTCCGGAGCCAATTTTGTTTGGTAGGGAACAATGGTAGATAAAGCAGAGAGCTAGCGAGTTCTCTAATCTGAGGAGCAGCGCTGGAGCAGCTGGGGTGACGTTGGAGAGTAGAGTGCTTTCAGAGCATGGATAGATAAAAAAGAAGCCTTGATTTGGATCAGGAGTTTGATGTTGGGTGTAAGATAGAAAAGACAGCACATCATTCGAATGTGACAAGGCAGAGAAAACCATCCTCATTCCTTACTGTGTGGAAAAACTACAACAACATCATGAAAAATCTGATTCTAATGCAAGACATTTTCCGTCACCACCCCGTTCTGGTATTTAAACTAATTTTGAAGGTGACTATATGCAATTTGCGCAACGGTACTTTGAAATGTTAGCCCCTAGAAACTATGTCTACCCGCAACATTCAAGATTTTGTGAAAGTATTCATACGCTTTGAACTTTTCCACATTGCGTGTCAATAGAGGGAGATTTCCTAACATGAAAGCACAAACCTCAATGAATTTTACAGCAATTTGATAAAAAACATAAAACAGAAGGTGCATAATTGTAAACATACAAGAAAAATATGTATTGTTCTAAAATATCCTAAATAAGCTTATGAGTATAATATAAATTTGCATTCAGCCCCAGTTATTCAGTACTTTATAGAAACATTTCCTGCCACAGTTATGGTTGTGATATCGTTTGCAGTATGCTTCTACCTGTTTAAAAATAAATCTGTCAGATTGGATAGTAGGTGTGTTGGAGCACATACATCTTCAACGCTTGCCATAGATTCCCATTTGGATTTATAATTCTCAACTAGGCCAAGAAAACACATGACCACCCTTTAATTTAATCTATTTTATTGTAGCTCTGGATCTATTCTTGAGTCTTTGGAGAGAGAGAGGGAAGGTAAGCATTTACCCCATCTCCATCCTTTTGCAGCCTCCCTCAGGTTTTCTGCAAGGATTTCACTACAGTTAGTTCCATACATCTTCTTGTCAACAGCCTAATCAACTTACATTTCCTTGCTTAAGAAAATCATCCCGTTTTGACTAACAAGTTCCACTATGGGAATGGTGTGTTGAATGTTTTCTTGCACCCATGGTGTTTAGCATGTACGCTAAGAAGTGTAATGTGGGTCTCACCAGATCTGAGACCCTTCCTTCTTATTTCTTTCCCTATATTTCTTGGGGCAAACTAAAGATATGAATTTTTTCTAATTGTGCTTTCCAACTTGTCTACAACGTTATCCCAAATCTGTCTGGTGAGATTCTTGTTCTATTTGTTGCCATATTTTCTCTTTCAAACCATTGAGGCTTTCACAGAACAGCTAAGGGTATACTTTGGAAATATATTACACACATGTGGGCTATATTTAGTAATTATATCACTTCAAAAATCTCCTGTGCTAGATTTTGTTTGGGAATATCAGATTCAAGCTAGATACACATGGAAATTACTATTTTTAGTTATTTATTTGAAAAGACTACTTAAAAACCCTGCATTATTCTGCTTGGACTTCACAACTGTACGCAACATTTCGTTTCCTCTATCACATGACCTACCAGTTTAATTCACTAAGGCTTATGGTTGTAACATGACAGAAATGTGGAACTGTTCAAGTGGTATCAAAGCTTTTGCATGAAAACTCATAAGCTTTGAAAAAATTATAGAGTTAACAAAGGTGCAACCCTGGAAGGCAGAATGGCAGATTTCTGTTTAAACCGGATAATTACTGTTGCTCTAGTCACAGCTGCATAATCAGGATCCTTTGAAATGAAAAAAGTACTCACATTAATAGAAAGACAAGTCAAAATGCAAACAGCAAGTATTTCCATTATTGTAACCTGGAATTTAACTTGAGGTGTTTTATACAACTATTAACGCCAACATAAATGCCCCTTAAATAAATCTGACAAAATCAAGATATTCTTTGATATTAATGTCAAATAAATCTCAGTAGGAGCAGTCATGGTTATAAAGATAATACCAAACGTCTTGCAGGGGACATAGCACGTTTAGCCGCATGTCTTCATTCAACCGCTGGTTTCCTAGGTGGTGTCTTAAAAATAATGTGGGCTACATTGTTTTCATTACTAGTGAACTTTCTGGGGAAAACCTGATCTGATCCAGAGAGATGTTCTCACTTTGGATGGTGCAGCTCTTCTTCCTAGGAATCTGGCTGGATTTATTAGTTCTTCAAAATGCTGACAACCCAGCGTCCAGAACAGGAAGCAGAGTTGTAGTTTAACACTCCTCTCTGCAGCTTCTGTACTGTTACCCACCCATTGCCCCACTGAGACAGTGTCTTTCCCATGGCCAAAACCAATTAGATTAAAAACTGATCAAGAAGGTGAAAATCATCAAAATCTCATAAAAATTAATTTGACTCAAATTGAACTTAAAAATAAAACAATTAAATGTTGCTTAGAAAGAAAGAATAGAAAGTTTTACGCCCCACCCATTGTTAGTTAATAATTTGGTTTTGGATAATCAAATTGATTTATTTTGTCTCAGAGATGGCTGGTTGCAAGAGGACTATGTTAGCATAAATGATTCAACTCCTAATTATTAAAATTTCCCAGAAACATGGGAACACGGGGAGTAGCAACCATCTTTCAGTCTGACTTAATAATTAGTTCCGGGCCAATTCATAGCTAAAATTATTTTTAACATTTAAGCTTTAGGTTTCCTCATCTAAACTGCAAAGCAATAAAACCTCTTCTGTTTGTTTCTGTTTCCTATATACTTATTCTCAGTTTATAGATCAGTTCTCAGACTTCTTATGTGATTTGGTGTTAAACAGTGACAAGGTTATTGTAGTGGGGGATTTTAACATTCATGTTAACACTGAATGTGATAACCTTAATGTAGCCTTTAATACTATCCTAGTCTCGATTGATATTGCTCAAAATGTGCATAAACCTATGCATTCCTGCCTTCATACTTTGGACCTTCGGCTGACATATAGCATTGATTGCGAGAAAATAACAGTATTCCCTTGGAACCTTGTCCTATCCGATCATTTTTACGAACCTTTTAATTCACTGAGTTCTCCACCTCAAAAAGAAGGTTTCACTATAGTAGATATTTAGTAGACAATGCTGTAGCAAATTTGAAAGAGTCTGACCCACTTTTAATGTATCCAGTATCACAGAAATACACAGCAGAGGACACAATAATTTTATTCCTTCCCCTTCTCAACTTAATGTGACACTTCCTTATTGTGTTTTGCATTAGACAACATAGCCATCTCCTACTGTTCTCCCATTTGCATTGTATGTTGTTATTTCAACTATTAACTTTTTGTTTTATCTTTTGTCTCTTCATAGTAGGTGCAGCTGGTCTGGCATTCTGTTAGCTGTGAGATCATTGAGGGGGCAGATCATCTGCCACTACCATCTAACATAGAAAGGATTTCTGGATCAATGTGTGCTTCTGTGCTTTTTTGTGTATCTGCTCCGTTTTCCCCAGTCGGTCAGAGCAGATGACCGTTCACACAGAGTCTGGATCTGCTGGAGGTTTTTCCCTCCCTGTTAAGGGGGAGTTTTCCTCCCCACTGTTGCTTCACGTATGCTCAAGTATGAGGGATTGCTGTAAAGCCATCAACAATGCAGATGGCTGTCCACTGTGGCTCTTTCAGGAGTGAATGCTGCTTCAATACTTGATGCAATCTGGTGGGTTTCCTTAGATAGGAAATGTTTTGTCCAATCTGTCTGCTTAGCTTAGAAAGATCACCACTGCTTTGATTTTGATGCTGATTTCACAGAAATCAGCATCAAAGAGTCCTGATGAAACATTTTTACCAATCCGTGTGGCAAATTATCTGCCAGGTGTGTTGTCCATCACTGTCACGTTAGCAAATATCTACGCTGTTGATACATGGATGCTAAGTGTGGTTATCAGTTATAAAGGGAAATTGCATAAAGGTCAAAAAGGAAGCACATAGAAAATGAAAGAAAGTCTCAAAAGTGTGGGATCACTTTAAATTTTGCAGAAAGGAAAATACAAAGATTACACTGCAACACAAAATCACATCATTAATCAGTTGCCTATTTACATAGCCCTTTCCATTGCCAATGAAGGTGACCAAGTGATTCACAATTATAAAAAATAATAATTGCTTCTAATTATATAAAATGAGAAATACCTCTATTGTCCCAAAATAGGGAAATAGGGGTGTGGCAGTGGCAAAAACACAGAGTTATACACTAAATCAGGGGTCACCAACCTTTTAGAAGTCGAGAGCTACTTGATTGGTACTGTGTCATACGAAGGGCTACCTGTACTGACCTTTGAACTAGAAGAGTCAGAGCTCACCTTAACTTTATGTAATATAAACATATTTTAATACATTTATCATTTTAAATCTATGTCAATACAAGTATGAATAAAAAGCAAGAGCAACTAAATAAAATAACATTTTAAATGCAGCTCTCTGGAGGGTTGTGCTATTTTTTTGAACAGGCTTGAGGGCACCACATATGGTCCTCTGGGGCTACCTGGTCCCCGCGGGCACCATGTTGGTGACCCCTGCACTAGATTAAACATGAATAAAAGGCTAATTAATGTTCTAAAGCAAATGAGAATTAACTTATCTGAAAGGCAAAAAGAAAATATTGCACATTTATTGATAATACGGCATATTCCGATAAAAAAATATAATATTCAAGTTAAGTAGAGTAAAGACAAATGCCGATTAACATAATAATGTGAGAAAACTATGCAACATGTATGACAAGCAACGCCCCAAAGTAGTGAGTAATAACTGCTGGACTGGATGACTGTTTTTCATGGATGTCAATCTGCTTGTATACTACCATCATTACATTCACCTATGCTTGCAAACTGTCAACAGGCATCTGTTCATTTGTGTGAGTCAATGTCTTTCCATTCATCTCTTCCACCGCAAACAAAATCTGGGGGCCCAAATAAGCTACCCCTGTGTATATGTTATTCACAGACACATGTTGACAGCAAAAGTGTTTGAGTAAAATAAAAAATATGTATTAACTGTTCACATGCATAGATTCATCATATTCAGTTGAAGACAGTAAATCATTACAGGCTTAGTTACCAGAGTATTGAAGGGTTAACACTCTCAAAGCAGACAATTAAATAATACTAATTATACTACTGTTAATACCAGCAACACATAAGTCACTTTTTAAATTGCAGTTCAACAGTTGCACTCCTCATAGTTTTGCTATTTAAAATATCTGCTAAATACCCTTCCCCAGCTTTTCATGACTCCTCAACAACTCACATAGAACACCAAGTTCAGTCTTTCCCCATTATGCACAATAATGTATGATTCATTTAAAGAAAGTTTCCCCTATAAACAAGGCACATAAAATAATTAAAATTGTTTTTTTAATTTTTTTATCCAAACACCACAATCAGTTGTAATGACTATAAACATAAAATGGCAATTAACACAAAGCAGAAAGTTAGCCGATCTCATGAGGGGAAGTCTCATGACAACAGATTGTAGTTTCTGTGAGAAAATCATGCTTCCAGCAGCTTAAGGTGATGTCCTGTCCTGGGGCAGAGCAAGTCAATTTGTCCCTGACGCGATAAATAATTGTCTCTAAAACATTACTGTGGTACAAACAACATGTCAGACATACACCTTTATTTAGTCCATTCATGCAGATGGCCTAAATGATGCATCTTTAAACCAGCCATTTTCTCTTTCTAGATTGTAGACCTGCCGTTTTGAAAGCTGTTTTTAAGTGTGTCTAAACAGAGAAAACCAAAGGAGTTTTCTCGCCTGAGTGGCAGAGTTTATATATATATATATATATATATATATATATATATATATATATATATATATATATATATATATATATATATATATATATATATATATATATATATATATATAAACTGTTCTCTCACCCACCCCTCATACTCCTGAGCAGAATGGGTGGCTCTCCATTTCTCAAGCTCAGGGTCCTCCAACAGAGGCCTGGGAACTTGAGGATTCTTGTTAGGCTCTTAGCTGTTCCTAACATTGTGCTCTTCTGGACTGAGATGTCTGATGTTATTCCAGGTAATTGTTGGAGCCACTTCTCCAGAGTTGGGGTTACTGCCCTGATTGCTCCCTTGGTATTTCTCCAGTTTCTCGTGCTCTTTTATCCTGATGTTTACATCACTCGGGATGGAAACAATCACAACTGCTGTCCTCTGCTGCTTATCAATGATCACAATGTCTGCTTGGATATGTACACATATATATATGTATTCCCGACCCCACATCGAGGCAGGAATTGTGAGCGTTGCCAGCTCAAAGCATTGAAAGATAATTTTATTCTGCATACCTTCAGTCAAACTGGACCCATCCAACTTAAATCCAACTCCATACGTTTCCAGAGTGCATAGGGAACCCCGTGTTCGGACCTGCATCTTCTCAGCTGCTGTTTTCAGAGGGTACATTCCATACCTGCTTGCATTTCACAGTGTTCATACTAATTTGCTCTTCTGATGTTTTATGTGCTCCCAGACGCAACAACTGCTTGATCAAGAGGTTTAACATATTTGGGAACTTTGTGCTTTGAGAAACGCTTTTATCATTCCACATGTGACCCAGCCACATATGAAACGATAAAAGGGATTTTCTCCTAACTGTTTGGACACATTTGTGCATCTAAAGTGTCTCTTAATAAAAATCCAGTTAAGATAGGATGACCATTGTTTTACCTGTTTTATAGAAATATACCCATAAAATATTTTTTTAATCTACTACTACCACCCATATGTTTGCATAAACCTTCACACACAAAAACTTTCCTTTGCACCAACACATGCCTTTTAAATAGGACAATTTTTTCCAGTTGTGAAACAAGATTTTACTAGAGAAGCTGTGGCAACAGTGGATAGTGAGTAAACAAAATTATCCAGAACATCACCGACAGAAGAGAGAAACATAAATGCTTTAATTCCAAACACAAGTGGTTGAATGTATTGTTCAGAAAGCAAATACTTATTTTATCAGAAGAATGCAAGAGTTTCAACACAGTACCATAAAAACAAAAAGAAGAAATATTGGGGCCGTGTTTACAGTTGAAAATGCTGTACAGGATCTGAGCCAGACAGTCATTCTTCCTCTAAATTTGCATATCATTTAGAGACAAGCTTGGCTTTGGAATCAAAAGGACCAAAAAGGAAACAAACAGAAGCAAAGCTTATTCACCACGCTTTTGTCTTAGAATTTCCTAAGCTCTCTATTTCACATATTTGGCTACAGCAATCAAGAAAAGAAATTTTACATTTTCAAAATGTAATGGTCATTGATACTTTAAGACATGGCAATGCAGGAAACCAGTAACTAATTGGAAAATTAAAAAAGAAAGTGAGCAGAGAAGTCTTTCTGCTGACTGACTCATCTCAAGGCTTTAAGGCTCTTAAAAAGAGCTTGCCGAGTTGCATGTTGCGGGTATCATGGCTGTGATGCACTGGTGCTGATCTCTAAATAAGATTTCATCCCCCTGCTCCATGGATTAGAGTGGTGAAAAGATTCAGCTGTAGCATTCGATCTTCTTTGAAAAAAATGTCAGGGAATCCGAGGCTTTGAGACTGATATGTCTGTTTCTGCCTTACACTGCTCTTCACACATTCCCTCAGATTTCAGGGTGTTCTGTAACAAACAAAACCACCAGGAGAAGAGTGAAGTGTGGTGACACGAAGGGTTAATAACTTCAATAAAGTCCTCAGGCTGGGTAAACTCACTTCTGTTGTCTCTGTTCTCGTACAAAACCAACTGGAGCTGTCAGATCAAAACAGAACCTGATTCCCACCACACACTGTTTCCTTCCTCCTCCTAATAATAGTGTGCACTCGAGGTGGCCACCTGACAGTGTTCTACGATTTCATTTGCATTTACTAGATCTGTGAGCCAAATGGGTAAAAATTTCAAACATTCTCAATCCTTGATAACCTGTTCATTGAGTCAGTTAGTATGTTTGCTGTCACCAAGAGTAGAGATCACAATACATAAATATACATTTCCTTGCATTCCATGGATGCATTTCTAATTTTGCATCATTTTTACTCATGTTCTAAATAATGTGAAAAGTTGCAATTACACATATACCTCACAATATTTTATAAGGAATAAAATCATGTGAGGTCATTTCTGATTATTCACCAAGTAGCCAAAAAAGATATATCTAATCATGTGTTTTGGTAGAAAGTTAAGTAAAGTAAAATAATCTATGTTTCTACAAAGGACTATTTGTAAGTCACCAAATTAAAAACCATCAAGAAAAGCAACCAACAACCCAGGAAGAATAACAGTATTAAATATCAAAATATTTCTGTTTATTGGTTTTCATGAAGCTGTTAGCTGCCGATACGTAGCCTGGATCTGCGTATTTTAAGATTATGGCACTTAAAATAGGAACAACTCATCCACATCATCTTATTTCCAGTGCACTATCTCTAATGGTCTTATTTTAGGGGTCAAAATACTCATTCCATTGGCAGATAATCCTATTTACCTGCTCAAATCAAGGACAAACACACTAACTTCAAGACGATTTGCCTTACTTTTAGTTACTTTTTTGTAGTGTTCTTCCATGGGAAGTCACCAATAATACAGAAAAAAAGCTGCTAGATCCGTCGCTAGTCCCTTTTTTGGAAACAAAAAAGGTTGCAAGAGGTGTCTGAAAATGTGCTAAACATAGGGATAAAGTCGTCATTACGCTCCTGTGCATGCAATACTGTGTTCATACCCTGCATTGAAAAATCGCCCACTCTTCCACTCCTGCAGTGTCACAATGATGTGTTTACAATGGCACATTGGCATTAGGTAAGCGTATCACAATGATTGGCATGTGGGACAACCATTAGATAAGATGATCCCCCTGGAACCCAAAGCTGAAAGAAAATCTTCCACTATATGTTTAAGTATCTGGAAAAATAAACTTATATATGGTTAGATACATGGTTACATGGCCTAATGTTAGCAGAGCTGATCTTCAGTCATTGCTGTTAACAGTTCTGGAGCAAGGTCAGGTAACCTCGATAGACCACAATGATTTGAGATGTGGGAGTGAGACTTAATTACTCAAAGTGTAGGTTGCTACAAAATATGAAAGCATTTAACATTTTGAAAAGATGTAGTTAATTATAAATTTATAACAATATAACAATATGCATCTTCAGTTTTAGAAGTAAAAAAAAAAATCTCATAATGCAACGCTAAGAATACAGGAGATCTAGCAAGATTTATCCTCTGATGATCATACTTGGTGGGTCTCTTGGCCTTGTGTCAAGTATTGTGGCAAGATATACATTTTTCCTTTCAGGACCTAATAATGTCAGAATGTTGATATTTTGGAGTTAATATCTGAAAAACTAATACACATAGGAAACCAAACATTTACTGGTAGAAACTAACTGATGTGGCTTAAGTTTGCCAGGGGCAACAGATTATGTTCCCGTTGTTACATATCTCTGCTAAGAAAAGCTTAAGCATCAAATAAAAAACAGATTGTAGTTCTGTTCATTCACACAGCCTCTGTGGTGACATTACAGACATTGAAGGTAATGGCGAGCCGCCTCATTAGGCAGAGCTGACGGTGTAACAGAAATGTTTCCACATCTGAGTGGGCCCGGTAGAAGCTCTAATGGCCTTACCACACTTTACAGCTGGGGATGAGTGGTCTAGCACTTAAAGTTTCTTCTGTACAGCCATTTCCCTGACCCGTCAGCTGGCCAAAACTGCCACAGCCATTCTTTGCCACACCATTGTGGCTCCTGACTAAACTCAATAAGGTTGCACAGACATCTGTGAACATCCACCAGCACCTAAATATCTGTACACTATGATAAGGGTCGGTGTAATTATAGACAACCTCAAAGTCTTAAGTCTTTTGCAGCGTCCAACAGGTTTTCTTAATAAATTACCCTGCATTTAGCTCCATCCATGTCTCCGTAGAGACCAGCGTCATTGTTTCTGCTTAAGAAAAACATCTCCACGGCATGATGCTGCCACCACCAACCTCAACCCTGGGGCAGGTAAAATCAGAGTGATCCGTCTATTGTCTACCTGTATGTGCATGAAAGATCATGGGGGAGCTGATGCCTCTCTGGCAGTCACTGGGAAAGAAGTTACCACAATCTCTCACAGGGCAACACAAAGTACAAACAGCCATAAACACATTCTTACCAAAGAGAAATTTCAAGTAACTAATGAACCTTTCAGTCGTGTTTTTGGACTGTGGGAAGAAGGCCGAAGTTCCTGGAGAGAATCCACGCATACATGAGGAGAACATGCAAGAATATAGAAATTACATGTAAAAAGACTTCTGGCTGGGTTTCAAACCCAAGACCCTTTTACTGCAATGCAAATGTATCACCCACTGCCCCACTGCACACACCTATTTGCAGTGCTCAGGGTAAAGCAGTCTTATTTTTTCTGCCACTTTATGTTTTGCATGTAGTCCAGAAAGTTAAATTTTGGTTTCATCTACCTACTCCTACCTACTTTAGAAAGCTCATATATGAATTTCTTTACAATCAGTTTCTTGTTGCTCCTTTTCCAACAAGGACATAACTGTGTAGTGCATTAGTCAACTGATTCTCTTCAAAATCATGAGTTCTTTCACTTCACATTAATAATCCCTTTAAATCTGGCTGTCATATAAATTCTCTATAAAACACATTGAGGTATGCGGTTCCAACATGACAAAATGTGAAAAAGGTGCAGCAATACCTTTGAAAATGACTAAAAATAGTTATAGCCATATTTTTCAGTCAATAGTATGAACAAAGAAAGTAACATTACTTAATTAGCTGCTAATTTATTACACATCAACTGAACTCCATAAACTATATTTTCTTAGTGCTCAAGAAAAAAAAGAAAATTGTGTGTGCCATTTCTAGAACACTTATCCCTCTACAACTACACTCCTTATGTCTTCAAATGAGCTTTTCACCTTTAATTACCTAATGTCTAGCTTGCTTAGGAGTGTAGACAATGTTACACACAACCATTAACACAAAAAAACCTGTTTGAAGAAAACAAATGCCTCCTGCCTCTCCTCCTGAAGTTCGTTTAACAATGTCCTCGAGCCACCATTTTCCAATGTGTGAGGAAGTGCCGGCAAACAAGACATCCATCAAATTGACAGACAAAACAAATTACAAGGCAAACTGAACCTTAATGTGTCACCACAGCTAATGGTGTCAAGGCTGGTTGGCAGTAGACCCAGACACTTGCATGCTGCTGCTGTCACACTCTTTACAGCCTTGTTCTCCAGCTCTCAAAACATCTTACTGAGGAAGAGAGAAGAGTTAGCCCTTGATAGCACTCATTCACACTATTGACAACACATCAAATTAACATTCACAAAGTCTATTAAACTACAGAAAGTCAGAACACGAGGCTTTCATGCAGGTATGACCTATCTATACTGTCACTGGTACTCTAACTAAGATTATTCTTTAAATGAATGATGCAGTCTCTCTAAAGCCAATAAAAGTGTAATTACATGCCTTGGGGTTTTGGTGACAAAGCCTGCACTGGTGACAGCTATCTGAAAATGAGGGAAAAAGGATTACCTTCCCCTCTTCATACAGCTTTGGCATGATCACCTCTCCACAGGGGTCACCTTGGACGTAACACCACAATTTACCAGTCATTAAACTCTTAATCCAGTCTCTGTGTGCAGACCTTCATCTCATCTTTCAAAGCATACATGACCTTTTATCACACCTCTCCACCACTGCATCATGACCACCCATTTCAACAGAAACTTAAGATGAGAATCCTCTGCAGGAGCATTTGTGACATATGAATGCACAAATTGAAGCTCACGCTAGGACATATTTTTCTCATTTCATACATATTTTCAGTTTAAAAAGAAAGGGAAGTGACATGTAAAACAATTTCCTTCCATTTACAGTATTTTACACCCACTGTCTTTGGGTCAGCATTAGACAAGCTGTTTTGCTCTTGGCAGGAAAAGATGCCTCGAAATCTCGGCGGAGCATCAACGAGAAGATTGCAGAGCAATTATTAACAATTGTAGAGCTTCATTTGCAATGCAGAGTCATTACATATTAATATAGACATTTTCCATGGTAGGTAAATGTAAAATTATAAATTGGACATTAAACTCCATAGTAATCATACAACACAAAAGGTAACTTGGGGACAGCACTGAACTAAACTGAGCCTTACATTGGCAATATTTGAAGCAGTACTGCCTGTCAAGTAATAATTGGAAGGGGTGTGGTGGTGGTGGCACAGGGATAGGGCATGAGGTAGACTCATGTTCAGAGGCTTCAGTCCTTGACACGGTCCTCAGGTTAGAGTCCCTTTGGACCTTTGCTGCATGCCTTTACCTCTCTCTCCACCTCATTTCCTTCAGCTTGTGGCAAGTACCGGCGAATAATTAAATCAGAAAAATACTTTGTAGCACCACATTTGTCTGTAATTAAATACGCAAGTCATTTAGAGTATATCTCTACCAAGTTTGCATATCTTGGACTAGATTTGGGAAAATTCTTCAGTATCGCCCTCTATTTTGCTCCCTCCAACTAGCAACTCTTACTTGATGCTGTTAAAAACATGGTGCTGCTACCACTATGTTTCACAGTGGGGGTGTTTCTTGGTCTTCATAATGTGTTGTTGTTTTTCAGTAATGTTCTTTAGCAAATAATTGTACATATCTAAAAGTATTTCTACTGACATTACATTTATTTGGTCACTTTTAAAGGCAATTAGTGGCGCTGTATTTCAGCTTCCCTTTTCCAATTTTTAGACAGACAGACAGACAAAAAGATAGATATTGATATACATATACACACACACACACACACACACACACACACACACACACACACACACACACACACACACACTACACAGCGGTTAGCCTTGCATTGGTTTGCCTTGCATTGTGGTATAGTAACAAAGGAAAATAACTAGCAGTTCTAGGGGTATAAATACTTTTGCAGAAAACAGAATACTGTATTTCAAGTTTGCTTGCACACAGAAATATAAGTCACACCTGGCACCAGTACAGGAATTATAGTAGAATGGATTTAAATTACCACTTTGTTTGGCCTGATTTGCAGAAGGGTTATCTGTCTAATTTTAGATGTTCTTAACAAAAACTGCCTGGAGATAATGTTTATCTCAGAGCATCAAATGACTATAACAAAACTGGAACTGTGCGTAGCACAAAAAGATTAACACACCTCACTGGCTTTGTCAGGTTTCAAAAATGACTTCATGTGTGTGCTCTGTCAGCACCACTGAAAATGGAACGCTGGAACCTAAAGTTCACTTGAAGGGGTCCCTCAATAATGGCAAGTCACAGATAATACTGTCATATTCAAACTTCAACTGATAAGGTGGCTGTGATTTTAATCAATCGATCTTAATAGCGAGGAACAGGAAGTTAATCCACTGTTATGCATTATTCAACGGTAAATTAAGGTCTTTGGGGTTAATTAACTAGTGGGCTAAGGATAATGTTAATAATGCAGCACTAATATAGGGCAAGTAATAACACACAAGAGAACGCCCTATCTCAACTGCAGCTTTGAGTTCTTATCCAAGAAGGATAGCTGATTTAGTCCAACAATTAGGGTTTTTAACATCTTCTTTTGCACATTTTAGAGGCAAATACAACTGAATTTAAAATAAAGATCACAACTGTGATGGCATGATCTGCTTTTTTAAAAGTAAAATAAATAAATTTGTTATTATAATTTATCAATTAAAACATACATGTCTTGCAATTGGATGTTTATTAATATAACTAGACGCTTGGATTCATGATTAGTTAAAATGTCAAATCACTCTTTACAGCACATTCAAGATGAATAATAACTGAGAAAAGGACCTTTTGAAGCAGCTTTGCTGAACATGATTGGGTGTACAAAAGAGGAATTTAACTTTGGTTTCAAATGCCCACAGTGTGCAGACATTCAGTAAAAAGATATACACTTTAGGGGAAATAAAAGAAAGCATAAAAGAAACAGTATGTACATGTATGAATGTAGTGACTGTATGGCTGTAGTGACTAAGTTGCTTCAGAAGAGGCAGGAACACAGGGTGACATTCAAAAGTGGGTGTAGGAGGTGTGTTACATCTACATGTATGTATCACATCCAGTGTAGACGATGTCACCTGCAGGAACTCAGTGACTGCAAGCTGGTGGTTAGCGAGAGTGTCGCTGTACAGTAGTGGTTCCCAACATCGATCCTCAAGAACCCCTGTCCTACGTATTTACCTAAATCAAATTACCTCCTCTGCAGCTATCAAGTGTTGCAGAAGCCTCTTCATCATCCATTTGTTTAAGTCAGGTGTGTGGCAGCAGGGAGACACCCACAACATGCAGGATCAGGGTTGGGAACCACTGCTGTATAGCACTGGATGCTCATATGTAGATTGACTGATAGTGAGGAAGATGGAGAGAACAAAGGCAGAGCACTGGACAAGTGGTGGAAGGTGAAACATTTTTTAAGTTGTGTGGTTATCAGGGTTCTGTGTTTTTTTGTTTTGTTTTTTTTTTTTGGGGGGGGGGGTTGACAGGGAGATCTGGTGGTGGTACAAGGATGTACCTCATAGCATCTCATATTTTTCCCAAGAGCTTCCCAATATGGGCCACTCAAAACAGCTGGAAGCCCCACATCAGAAGTGCACAGTCTGCAATGTGTTCACCAAGCTAGCTTTTGGTAAAACAGAGGATGACAGAGCCAGCTCCTCCATGTTGTTCAGCCTAGGAGCTAACGTTTTCAGGTGGATAGACAGGAGAGTGGCACGTAGTCCCTGCTGGCAGAGCTTCTGCTCCTTCCCTTCTGTGTCTCTGGTAAATCCCATGGAGAGCTGCTGCGCTTCCAACCTGGATTTCAGAAAAACTCTCTGGATTGATGAAAACCAGTAAGAAGCTGCTCAGGGAGGACTGCCTGACGCTTAGGAATTGCTCTCTGGTAAACATGACTGTAGTATAGCAGCAAGTTACAGTGCTTGAAATGCATAACATGGTACCAAATGTATGTTATAAACCCCTTAAACAGGTTACTTAGCCCTATAACCGATTCCTCAGGTTCTTTAAAACATATAATGGGACAAAGTATGATCATTTCTTAATAACATTGGTCGACAAACCCAGGCAAGGACCGGAACACCAACCAATTTTTACGGGTAGTGTCACAACGGTTTCATATTTGAGGTTTGGGAAAAAACAAACAAAAAAAATCATCAACCTACTAGTTAAAAAAAAAAACTGTTAATTTCCATAAGTTGTTGCTGTCTACTACTGCCTCTGCTGTGTTGCTGTGTGGAAATGTCAGTTGCATATACAGTGCTGTATAAGTATGTTTGTTCTCCAGAATTTTGGTGGTCTTGCGCAAAAGGCCATGAAGCATTTGACATTTAGACATTTAGACATTGGTTGCTTACATACAAGTTGAGTTACATTTTTACATCAGATTAGTTTCAGAGAATTCATTGTGTTTTGTTTTTTATTATCATTATTTACTATTGAACCTATCAGGCATTAAAAAAGGTTCCAAACTCAGTTTATGTTCACAAATAACTGACTACCTTCATATTTATCCATTATAAATTGCATCTTTGCGTATTGTGAAAACATACTAATGAAAATTAAGCTGTTTATTGTCATGTTTGCAGCTGCATCCTTTAAAACACCAAAGATAACACAATCCAGCAGACAAAACAACAGTTTGATACCAATTGGTTGGTTTTAATAGAGATTCTAAGCACCCATATTTTTATAGGATAAGTAAATGGTGAATGTCATGTATAGCACTTGATCACATCCAATGACCCCAAAGCGCTTTACACTACGGTCACTCATTCACCCATTCACGCACACATTCACACCCTGACAGGTGTGAGCTATGTTAGTAGCCACAGCTGCCCTGGGGCAGACTGACAAAAGCGAGGCTGCCATACATCAGTGCCACTGGACCTGCTGACCACCGGCAGAAAGCAATGCAGATGAAGTGTCATGCCAAATGACACAATGACTGATATAGTCAGAGCAGGGTATCAAACCAGCAACCCGGCAGTTACAGGACAACCTCACTAACTCTTGGGCCAACGTCACCCCAATAAAATTTATTTGCATCTTTTTTGATAAATGAACTCATTTTGTGGCAACATAACTATTATGCTTATTGTGGATGTGTCATTTGTATTCATTAGCCTGTGTAACCTTGTACACTATACAGAATAAAACAATGTGACCCAAGTGTCAAAACACAAACAAGACCTGCACCAATCAGAGTTTTGGTGCCAATTTTCAACAACAGTTTTCAACAGCTTCAATTACTCTTTAAGAATGATGGTATACGAATAAAAAAGATTAAAATAAAAAATAAAAAAAATGTTTCAAAGCGTCATTATCTATATTAGGAGTAAGGCGGACAAGTTAAACAGTAAAGGGAAGAGCCTGGCAGATAATAAAGTAAAACAAAAATAGGTAGTAATGTGTACCATTTGCAACTGCCGTGTGAAGGCAGCAGAGGAGACACACATCCTGCTTTTAGTGAGAGAGCTTTGTTGGACACCTTAATCCAATAGTAAAAATCTGCCTCTTGCAACATCTCCTATGGGTCAAAATGACATGTAGCACCTGGTTGGACAAACTCTAAAGAAAGGCAGCAAGGTAACCTGCAACCTCTTGATTTTCTCTCGCAACAGAAGACTTTATTTGTAGTAATGAAATCTGTCTAATTGCTAATATATGGAGATTTAGAAAAAATAAAAACTTTAATCTGCAGAAGATATTTGTCCACATCCATTTTTTTATGATTAAAACAATAAGTTATTTGTGCAGATAAGCTAAAAGAAATTGAACATTTAGTCAAGTTAGTTTATATAGCTTAAGGTTTCTTATATATTTATAATATAACTGAGTTAATAACACTTTTCAAGTTTTACAGGATTTATAACAACTGTCCTCCTCTATTGCCTCAGTTGTAAAAGTTAACACCAAGGCAAATGTTTATCAACAATGTTACCACCTTGTCGAAATAGGAAAAAGAAGCTGGACACATTCAAACATAGAGTGATGTATATGGGAAAGCTGTTTGCATTTAAGTCCAATAAAGTACAAACATATTGCCCCCACAAGTGAAGATGTGTGAAAAATTCCTTGAATAAATCTATCTTTTATTAGAGTAGCCTATGATAACACAGGCAAATTTTTAAAATTATAAAAAAAATACCACATAAAAAACACCACGTTAAGTTAATACATGTTAAATAATGGTGCCACTATAAGTTGATTGGTAGTGCCTGCAAACATCAAATATATACTCAAAGTAAAAACAACAAAATACTTAAACTACCTTCTTAAATCTGATTCGAAATGTATTTAGTAAGCAAGGAATCCCTGATGTCCAAATGTATAAATAAAAGGTGACAGAAAGGCCTGTTTGTCTTGAAAATGGGAAAGGTAAGAGAACATTAAATATGCATGTTGAACTACATAAGTGAGGAAATGACAAAAAGAATAAACAACCTGGCCAGTCAGATTGATAATGTGTAGCACTCTCCGTTCTGCACAATATCAATCTGCTACTGCTACCATCAAATCAGTTGGTGGAAGGAAGGGACAGTCAGTAGAATTCTCCGAGCTGATTGGGCAAAGTGATGCCTAGTGCTCGCCTACAAAAGGTTGGTTAATGATATAATGGTATCAAATTAAAACAAAAGCAGCAGCTGTCACGAGAAGCCACAAGATAACCTAGCCAAGCCAGTTCTTCTATAAAGATGAAATTGTGGATTTGTACAAAACAGATGTGATACCGCAACTGGTATGTCCTGCCTTAAACCACAATACTGCAACGTGATTGGCCCAAACCGTTCTTTAGTTCGGACACAAACGGTTGAAGCAGGAGTGATGCAAGGTGGATTCTCGTGTGTTTGTGAACACACCAATAGAATTAGTTTAAATTAATCTTGCAGGCAAGGTTTGAAAAAAAAGGCTATAATCAGAACATACCCATATAAGGCAATTGATAAAAAAAAGTTTATAACAAGTGGGCGTGTGAAGTAAAAAAAAAAAAAAATGGACACTGATGGAAATGGTGTGGGAAATGTGTTTCTATAACAAATCAAGGTTCACCAAATCTCACCATGCCAACTGGTTGTTGAAGGGGCATGCCAAGGGAAAAAAAATCAATTGTAACATCATCAATGTGAACATCTGGGACAATTTTAATGATGCATGATCAGTCTGGATATACTGTAGATCAAATATACTTTATTGATCCCTTTGGGATCAATAAAGTATATTTGAATAAAAAAAAATATGGCCTAATCAATATAGAAATGGTTCATCAGGCAATAAATCAAACTCCTTCCATTGTCATCTTAAGTTTAAATGCTTTAAAGGGGCAACAATTAGCTAAAGAGAGATTAAGATAATATCCAGAACTGTGATTAAGTGATAAAGAGATATTTTAAAAAGGCAGTTTTTGTTATGAGAGACATAGTTGTTTGCCCAAGGCGGCATCAATGGAGGTACTCCTCAGTCCAGTACAGTTTTCTCTACCTTTTTTCTCCATTTTATGTTGGCCGTTTTGCTGGATAAAAACACTTTATACAAACAGTCTGCCCCAATTAAACTCTGACAGGTGAGTGCACATTACTATCAAATAGATGAAGTAGTTAAATTACCTGTATGGTAAGTAAACATAACAATACGTAAATCAAAATAATGATGAGGATGTAGGTTCAAACATTTTGACGCTGTGTGACAATTATTTGACTTTGCTATGTTTCATCGTGTCACACATTTCTTAATACAGTCTAATTGGTTAATTTCTCTCCATTGATTACTAGGAGCCCATTTGTGTTGTTTTTTTGTTTGTTTCTTGTATTAATCAATCAGTGAGGAGGTGCGGTTCATCCTGTTGCAAGGTGTGACACTGTCTTCTCAGAGCTATGACAGAAATGTATGGTATCTCCTTTCTAAATTTGGCTGTGACAGTGGCAAAAACACGCAAGAGTTTCATACTAGATTAAGTAATACGAGTTAAAAACCTAATTAAAATAAAGTTCTAAAGCAAAAGAGAAAGAACTTAGCAGAAAGGGGGGAAAAAGTGCTATTACTGATAATATGGCACGTTCAGGTAAAAATGCATACATTAATAAATTAATAATAGAGGAAGACCTCAGCCAATTTACAGTACTCCAAATTTTAAAAACATTTCAGTTTAAGGTTAAGGTTATGCTACTGTTGTAAAAGATTAACTTATTTGTTAACATCTTTACCAAGAATGAATGTTATGGTTGCTGTCTAGCTCTGTGTTGATTTTAGAGCTCGGTAATATAATATGCAGAATAATACCACTATGCCCATTAATATATGTCCCAGATTGAAGTGTTCCAATTTTTTAAGTGCACCTCGATCCAGCCCCGGCGCTGGAATCCACACACTAGCCCTTTGCTGGCACAGGAAGAGGCTGTTGCTTGACACACAATATTGGACAAGACAGAAACATGGAACATTTAGAGAAGGATGGAGAGGGTACCGTCGCACCAGGCTTGCCAGCTGTGATAATGATGTATAATTTAATTGAAGGCTGTGCTTCTATCCTCCACAGAACCCAAGCTACTCTTCCCTTGTAAATGCATTATTCAGGCTAATGGTGACCCTGAAATAGAAAAAAGCTTCTTATCTCTTTAAAGTTTTATTGGAGAGAGCAAAGAGAGGTAAGAAGGTATATAGAGAGAAAGTGAGCAAGAGCGAGGCAGAGAGTCACAGATAAGTTGAAAGAGCTCGGAGAGATGTAGTTCCAGCTACAGCCACGCTTCATGAAAGCTTGCTGTGTTTGACCATGACAGCAACATCTTCCTGGCAACAAGAGAGAAATTCCTTCAGGCAGAGAATCTGATGGGAGTCTGTTATAAGATGCTACTTCCAGGAAAGGAATAACGACTTTCAACAAAACAAGTGTATCAAGTAAAAAGTTCCATGCACAATCTCCTGCAGACTGAGTTACAAATGCTGAAATTTTAAACTGGCAGACAGAAATACTTAGATAGCATCACAGTCATTGCATTGCATCAGCAACCATCTTGTCTGGGCGAGGGACTGAGAAGGAACGATATTCTAAGCAGGAAAGAAGACAGGCATTCATTATTACACATGGACCATCTTCATATGTGAGCAAGCCAATCCTTTGCATTATGGCTGTGGAGAAGGCAAAAAAAAATAAAAAAAAAAAAATAAAAAAAAAGGAGTCTGTAGCCATGAAACAGTCAGACTGCGATCTATCAAGGAAAGGGTGTCACATTTGCAGTTTGAAATTCGCCCATTAAAAAATACTGTTATTATAAAGTGTAATTTCCACTGCAATTAGAAATCAGCTTCATTAGAAGTTGTGTGATGGTAATGTGGCAATTAAACTGTGATGTGAATGAAAAGTGAGTTGATTTGACGAGGGGAAAAAGTGCAGTAACCAGCAGCAGCACTCAACCAATTACCTAATAATTGTTTTAGTGTGTAATTTCCCAAAATATCAAATCTTTTCCCGACTATGCACAGAATCTTTATTTTCTTAAAAATGTAACAATTTAAAATTACTCACATATTCAACTATGTCTATTGCAACCTAAATAGTTTTACTCCAAATAAACTTAACACTGATTTTCATAGCTCTATTACTGCTGTACAAATATAACCTCTCTTCCCTCAGACAGGAAGAAAAAAAAAAATTGCACAATCAATTTATAGGACACTATATAGTAAATATAGTTGTCTGCATCCAACATTGCTCACCTTTTATGTTTTAATAAGGAACATGAGACCTACAGCATCAATAAGATCAGTTAAGAAAAAGCATACAGAACAAAATGAGGAGGAAAAAAAGTAACGTGAGGAAGTCTGGGGAAATGGTTCTTGACTGGACTCCTCCACTTGCCCTAAGGTGGAAGAGTTTAAGTACATTTAGGTCGTGTTTATGAGTGAAGAGAGAATGGCGTGGTAGATCGACTGATGGATTGGTGCGGGGACGTCACAGCGATATACCAACCGGTCTACGTTCCTCAGCTATGGTCATGAAATTTGGGTCATGACCACAAGAACAGATTTTGGATACAAGCGGCTGAAATTATCTTCCTCCTCAGGGTGAATGAGCACTCCCTTAGAGTCGGAGGAGCTTAACTATCCAGGAGGAGCTCAGAGTAGAACCACTGCTCCTCCACATCGAGAGGGGTCAGCTGAGGTGGCTCGAGCATTTGTACCAAATGCCCCTGGATGCCCTCATTGAGATGTTCCAGGCATGTCCCCAGAGGGAGGAGGCCGAGTGGGCGACCCAGGACACGCTGAAGAGAGTATGTCGCTCGGCTGGCTTGAGCTTCCCCCAAAAAAGCTGTAGGAGGTGTCTGGGGAGAGGGAAGTCCGAGCGCCCCTCCTGAGTCTACTGCCCCCACAACCCGGTCCCTACTAAGCGGAAGTGTGCTGTAGTGGTGAGGATTCTAACAGTTGGTTACAGTATTCACCACAGCCATATATCATCATCTACTTAAATTCATCGGTTGCCTTTGAAAAAACATTTATTCCACTGGAACTCTGGGTTTTATATTTCTTTACACAGAGTGAAAAGTGGAATATGCATTCGAAGTAAGCTGTATAATCTGATACCGCTAAATTAAATCCAGTGAAACAAACTTTATTCAGTTATCAAATAACTAAATAGTCCACCAGTGAGCGATTTAATGATAAAAAAAAAAATTTTGCACTAACACATGGTTCTATTAAGCTAGCAGTATTAATCCTAGTGGAAAAACATTGTATAGGAAGTATTTGAAATTATACCTAGATGAATCCAAAAAAAAGGTTAAAAATAAAACATCTGGACTTCTATTCTACAGCTGAAGACGTTTCCCTTCACATCCAACCTTTTTTGGATTGATCATGACCGGGATGACTGAGAATCTTCACCAATATACATAGATGCTATCACTATTTACATAAGCATATTTTATGGTAACCCTGTAATAGTAATGATCATAATCATAGTAGCTAAATTCTAAAAGTGTACAATCAATGCTTTTCTGACACTACTTCTGATCTGAAAACAAATGCCTAATGCTCTAAAAACTGTAGCAACATTTACCTAATGTTGACTGAATTCTGCTACAGCTGTATCTGTAATCTCGCCCACACATTTCAGCTTTTTCATTTCTGCTGCATTTATTTATTATTTAGCGTAGGCGCCCATAAGTTGAGCATATTTGGGGGAATTATCCTTCTCAACTCAAAGTGGCACAGGGCTTAATGATCTAATTAATAGAACATGGGAACATGGGCGTGTTTTCTTTCTTTCTATCCCCTTTTTATCCTGATTGAGTAATTATGAAGACGATACTTCAGTCATTACAAATGTACTTGCTCAGGGCCATGTAAACACTTTGTTCTGATTTTGTTTTATAAATCAAGCATTTCACAGAGCTGAAAACTTGGCCTACATTTGTTTTTTTCTTTAAATCAGCACACGTGTTGTTCTGAAAGCAACTTTTTCAACGGTGAAATCCAACTGAGTCACTAAATGTCAACAACTCTGCAAAGTGTCAGAGGAACAAATAGTGACTGATATTCCTCATGCTCCGTGACAGCCCCAACTGTGTTTTCTGCCCTGAGAGGCAAGTCACATCACATTAATTGACAGGGGTTTAATTGTTTGTCAGGCTCTTGCTGAAATTTCCTCCATTAGCTTGTATATTTGTACCCTACAACTATTTTTGACTTCCTGCAAGGGTCACTGAGGGAACAGATGAATCAGTTGAATCATCTTCATTTAAATGTCGGACATTTTAATAATGAGAAACCGCTGCAACATCACTGCGCAAGTCCAAAACAAATGTAAGAACGCAGCAAATAAGTCAACCACGTCACCATGTCCCCCGTCACCTTCACACTACAACAACTGTGCAACACCAGCAAAGAAAGGTATGATAAAGGGTTGGGCAGACGGGGGGCCTCTAAATACCTTATGACGCCAAACCGAACTAGAAGCCATAACATAATTTACAGATTTTTTATGAATGTTGCTACATTGGGACTTTAAATTTAGGTTGAAATACAATAATAATAATAAAAAACAAAAGCCCCCCCCCCCCCTCTAATAGTCTGTAGGTTCAGATTCCTATTTATACAAAAAAGATATTGCTAATTTGATATATTAGAAAATGCTTTTATAGTCCTCACAGACTTTAGTATCCATGATGTAGAAATACAGTAACTTTACTAATTTTCTACCAGAGTATGTGGTCCTTGTATCATTGATTCTTCCATCAAAATATGTAGTCCTTGCAGGCCAGCAGTGAATGACAGACATTAAAAATGAGGCCCTATGCAGCACAAATAGTATACTGATAAATGCATTTTCAAACTCAATTCTTGTCCTTGCCCCTTTTCACATCATAAGAAATGTTATGCATACAAGATCTGCTCCTTCCATTTAAAAGTTTGCTGAAATCCTAGGGGAAGAAGCCTGTGGTAGTTAATCCATGGTGTGTGGCTTGATAAAATAAAAAAATAAAAAACATGCAACAAATGTTCATGCTAGCCAAAGAAATAACCTAATGATGCCCAAAAAGCCAAGTTTATTTAGAAGAACTTTAAAAACAACACAACTGACCAAAGTACTGAATAAACATTATATACGCCTGGGTGGCGTCTATTATATTTCCATTTGTGGAACCGCAATTGCTACATGTAGTGGGTCCTTGCGCCAAATAAAACAGCCGAAATTAATAAAACAAGCCATGAAATATAAACAGATCAGTGTATGCTGTGGATCGGGTGGAGTTGGGTCCCCACTTCGTGTGCCACGTACAGACCTCTAAATAGCTGATAAAGGCTGTTTGAGGCTGTGAGAGGTTCTTCTAACTGTGGTTCAAATGCAAAATGCATTTATCACGCCGCCGAAGAGAAATTGAGGCATCGCATTTAGTGATGAGGAGGACGAAGAAAAGAAGAAAATGCTAGCATCGTCTTAGGGGTTTTATACAATAGTTTCAGAATAGCAAAAAAAAAAAAAGTGATTCATGAAAAATAACTTAGTCTCAGAGTGATCACTTCTGAGGGATAAATAAAAAATGCATCATTTATTGCCTATTGACCTGCGTATAGGTGTATGAATGTGTGTGCGTCAATGAGTGCGACTGGGTGAATGGGGCTAAAGTGTAAAGCACTTTGAGTGGTCAGCATGACTAGAAAACATAAATTCAGTCCATATTGCAGGGTTTTAGCTACGTGGACTAATAACAGCTAGCATGTTAGCTTCTTTAGACCGGAAGGTTTTCTTCCATCAGCCCACCAGGCTTGTTTTACAGTGGGGGAAATCCTGGATTTTGAGGGTTTATACTGGGATGACCAAAAAAGCAATGGGGGAAATGTGTATGCCGACTACCAAAAGTACAATAAGACCATGTTTGCCTTCGCACTGAAATACGATTTTTCACATTTGCCCCAATCCAGCCATCATCTTGAACAGCATGGAGACCATAGAATGAAGAATCTTTTTTTTTTGTCATTATGTAACTTTAATTAAATTTTGGTGATGCACCAGCTCAGAATTCATGCCACACGGAGACACAAATCAAGACATAACGTTCAAGTTTAATACACCAACAACGCTATATACAGCAAATAGTCCTTAGAGTCTAATAGGATAGGGTGGTCTTAATGCTTCAGCAACTAACTTTACTTTCTTCACTCTCTTATGTTGGTTGGAGCTTTTAAAACAATTGTACTACCTCAAAAAAAAAAAAAAACACCACAGAAGAGAGCCTTCTGCATTTAGATCAAAACACCATAGACAACAAAACAAGAGCAAATTGCCACTGTGTAAACTGTTTTCTTCTCAGACACTTACATTTCGCTCATATGTAGTTCATCCATGAAAGATGTTAATGATCCATCTGGCTCAGGTTCTATAACGCCACTCCTCACATACAAACACCAAGCAATGTAACTGTCAGCCAGATGGTTATTACACAAGTAGCACTGACTAGTGTCATCATTTCTTCATTCCCAAACCTTGGACCTGACAGTGTCTCTCTTTCTTTAGAGATATAAGTTAAAGCAAAGACCAGAATATTATTACTGCGAGCAAATGGTAGCATGTTAACAAATGATAATGCCAAGCCATATTTTCTTGAAAAAAAAATGGAGATAAAAAAATAGTAGGGTCAATGTTTTGCTGGAGTAGGAGGTTGATGAAAATATTTTGTAGTATAAGTACAGTGAATGCAGCATGTGCCATACTCCGAGGTCTAGGTGCAAGTCTGGTTTTCCTTCTCTCTCTCTCTTCAGCAGGGCTGGACGGGCAAGTGCATTACATCTGAGCTGATTACCGCCCTTCATAAAGGAGCTGGAACAAGGAGGAGGGTGTCAGTTCGTTAGCGCTTCTGCGTGGTACAGCTCTTCTTCCTAGTCCTTGCTTCCTTGTGAAACCTGAACCTAACCCCGCTCTCTGTTCCTTCCTTTCCTAGAACCCTGGATCCCAAACCCGAGACCACTCCTCAAAACCCACATGACTTTGGACACTCGTCTGAAACGCTCCCAGCCTGCCTCCTGGAATCCGTGAAGCTTCGGATCCTTTCTCTGCTTGAGCCCTCCGGTCTGAGCTCACCTGCCTGTCCACCCTCTGAAACCACCTCTGGAGATCACCAACCGGACCTGCACCTTCCGCCTGGACCACTGGACATCACCCTCCCAAACCAAAGCCAAGCCTCCACCTCAGTGAGTTTCTGCGCTTCTCATCATTCAAACCAGCACCTTCCAGTTGCTCACTTGTCACCTCACCTTTCCTAGCAGAGCCCGGATATCCCAGCCAGCCGACATCATCTCTGTCCAGACCACAACTTTCAATAAAACTCTTTAACAGATCATTTGCCTCCGTGATTGCGCTCATTCAGAGTCTTTCTTGATGAAACATGACAGCATGATTTTAATATACATTTTTTCATGAGATGAAGATGAGGAGGAGGATACCTTTAGTGAAATTATACAGGGCAACCAAATTTCAAAAAGAGCTAGCTTGGATTTAAAAAATTGCGGACCAATGATTAATGCCTACAAATTCACTCTGAAAAGGTACTTCCACAGAAAAGTGCTGTAACGCTGTTGCTGTTAAAGGACATTTTCAGATGCTTGTTTTCTGTTTTTAATGGTCTGGGCAGCCCTGACCAGTAATTACACTTTTATGGAGTACGAGCAAACGTAGTGGTGGAGGAAGCAATTTGAACTGTAGTAGCCTGCACAATAATCCTGTTTGAGTGGGAAGTGATGATATTAATTCTCTCCTAGTCTAAAAATTTGATACTCTCTGATTTCCATCCTAAACACCATGATTCACTAAGCGTTAGGCGACAGAGGAGTGTAAGCGTTTTATCTGTAATAAGCACTGCTCCATTCTTTTTACAATTTCTCTTTTGTTGACTGCCTCAGCAGGACACTGTTTAGTAAATCAGTTTTTGAGAACATTACAAAAACACTCCTTGCTTGAATTCTGGGTCAGTCGGTGAATCATTTGTCTTCATGGCTTTGTGTTAACACAGCGAAGGCTTCTCTCCACCCGTTACTGTCTTCACATTACCATTTATTGTAGTTAGGTGCGATCGAAATGCATCCAATTGAATTTCTTCCCCCACTGCTAGGCTCACTTCTATCTCTGCTGTGTGTATTATCCTTCTGCTTGGGCATTATTAGTCATTGGGGTTGTCTCTGCTGGAAAGTGAACATGAATGAACAGGAATTTCCTTGATAGTGGACGTTGTTGGACAACATGCAAAGGAAGTTAAGTGCTTTATTTTCTGACCATAATGTATTGTGAAAGGGGTTTAAGTCACTAACAGGGAAAAAAAAATGTTAATACAAGTGAGAACCCCAAATGACAAGGTGAAAAATGTCAGAGAGAAACACACTGCCTTAGCACAATTCTGAATTGTTATAATTTAAGCTAATCAGATGTTATTCTTTTTTCCATTTTTTTAGATATGTAGCTGCTATACTTCCTCAAGGACACCACAGCAACCAAGGACAAGAGGGGAGACACAAGGTGTGTCTCTATGGTCATTTGGGGAAATGATTGCCCATTACTTCACTTATCACACCATGCTTATCCAATGAATTTACACCCTTTTCAAAGATGGTTTTCTAAGTTTCGCTGTATCTCAAAATGGTGATGCAAATAAGAAATTTATTACACTTATAGGAGGGGAAGAGCAAGAAAAGAATTAAGTCCCATTACATGTGTATTCCTTGTCAAACTATAACCTTCAGTGTTTTTTTTTTCTTGCTCTTAACTATCACCAGTTATTTTTGTAAACATTAGGTTTCTCCATAAGAATACAATCTCGTAATGTGAGTATAATTTCATGCAAGATTCAACACAAAAATGCATTTCATAATATGATTGCTGTTTTTCTATTAGAATACCAAGTTACTCCCACTGCCAGTGAAATAATACATTACACATACAACTAATACTTTCAATGATGTTCAAAACAAAGCATTAAGTTTCTGAAGCAGGAAAAACTAAATATTTCCAGAAGTTTTCTTCACACAAATATGCAACTATAACCTTATCACACCATTTTTCAACTGTAACTATCAATAAGTCATATCCAAACAGAGCAAAACTGCTAACCTTATGATAGCTCTGTGTAATTTGTGTTTGAATGTGGTTCTGTGTATTCCTTTTTCTTCGTGTGAAAGATTTTGAATAAGCAATGGTGCTACACAAAATGATTTGCCTCGTCTGATTTTAAAGCAAATTGTGCCACAGCTTTACCGCGTCGGTAATTTCTTTACAAACAAATGTCAAAGCTGTGTGTTTTAAGTAAAGTTATCGAAAATTTACCTCAGCTTTCAAAACAGGGTTTCGAAGTGTTGTAGCAGGACACATAGCCTGAGAGTACTTCCTAATGTGAAAAAATAAATCTCTCTTGGAAAAAACGTCAGTGTTCAAAATGTTATCCTGTGAGATCTATCACTGACAAAATGCAAAGCTAATTGATGACACTTTAAAGTTCAAGTATATACACGGCTATGATTTTATCCAGCATAATGGGATCTCAATCAGGGACTTGTGTAGGCTAGTGGCTATTCCTGAATGACTTGGATTTGTATCGGAAACAAAAACAAAACTTTGATTGGGCAGCCCAAGGATTAAATCATTGACTAAAGTGAAAGCTATTTCAGTACTTGGTTGCATTTTTGATGAAAACCAAATCAAAATATTGCCTCTCAACTTTGCCTAACTTCAGTTGGAGCATTTTATTCTTAGAAGACTTTACATCGATTATTAAATCCATGTATGGCCACCATTAGTGTAAAATCTGCAGTGAATCTGAAATATTATGCTTCCTTTTAGACAAGTTAAGATAGGTCTATGATCGATACAAAACATGTTCTTTCCTTTTGTTTCACAAAATCGTTTTCAGATGAGATTTCACTTCCTCAGTTCTGCTTATTTTGAGCTTTCAGAAAGTGCCGTTTTAGCCCTCCAACTCAATGTTTACTCTCACGCTTTATAGTTGTGAAAATGAATGCAAACAGATGCACAATGGTACAACTGTACATCCTTGACCCTGGATCAGACCCAGAATCAGACGAAGTGAAGCGTCCTGCACAACCAGCAAGGATACAGCAAGCGGTTTCAGAATGGTAGGTTTCTAAATGGACACAGCTGTCAGTAGCTTATTGCTAGCGTACACTTGTGCTAAATGACACATCATGTTCATGCCAAACAGTAATACAAAACACACAACATACATCATTAAGTACTTACATCTCCTGTTCCTACTGTTTATTGCAAAGGTGTAAATGATGATTGTTCCGTTCCTTCAGACGGAAGGAACGGAACAAATTGCAAATTCTGCCACGTGCAGAGTTCTGTGTGCGGAGTTGGGTTGCTAGGTGAGAGGGTGGGCTTGGCTGGAATTGAAAGGCGAGAGCAGTGCTCACCAATTGTGACATCATAATAGGGAGGTTTTTGAAATGGCTTGTTTTCCAGCCACCAACAAACACTGACTTGGCGTTTTTTTTTTGTTTTTTTTTTGTGCTTAGTCTGTTTCCAGAAGCAGTAAAGACCCAAATTAAATTACAAAATTGTGGAAATTTGAATTTTGCATAATAGGGCCCCTTTAACTGATAATATTTTTTTGTACAGGGCAACCTCCATCACAGAGGACAGAATTGTATAGTTCAAATCTACTCTGTATAGCAAGTACGCCAGTTCTATTCTAATGTGATTTAAACGAACAAAAATGCAGACATACTCTATTTCTGGGGCATTCTTGTCCCAAAACACATTTTGATTAAAGTAGAAAAAATACTGGACATTTATCTGTGCAGCGCCATACTACAAAATGCAAATAAATCTTTAAAAACGTGACTCTGAATGGCCATTTTACACCAGTAAACTCCCCACTTGTGAAAGAAGTAATGTAACACTGTGTTAAAAATGAAAGTTAGTTATACTCACAAGGCATATTCTATCAAATCTGACAGGACACAACATTTATTATCTCTCCAGAAAATATACATCTCAATTACAAAAAATTATCCTCTTGTGTCAGAGAACTTTGAATAAACAAACTATTCTGAATATGTCTGAGAATATGTTTTCAACAGGGCACAGATAGGGGAGGACTTTATGGCTTAATTACATGGAGCAAGGTCACTGCCCTCCATTTCACTAGAGGCCACTGATGGTTGGAATTTCATAATGAATCTGGTTTTAACCTTGGCATAGATTGCTGAATCATATAGTATATATGCCAAAAATATCAACATTTAAACCGGTTCTTTTAAATCAAAGCTAATTCAAAATGTATAATCAGAATGCAGATTTTTCTTCGAACAAAGATACAATTAAAACTTTACCCTTGGTTGGCTTCTTGCATATCATTTGTTTTGTCTAATGTTGAGATGTATGTAATGCTGACCCTCATCAAAAGTATAATGTGCAGATGATGTCTGCCTCTCCCTGCAGGAGTTGTATTTGAAGAAATGCAAATCAGACAAAGGGTGAGGCAGAATGAGAGCAAAAGTGGCAAGTAATCATTAAATAGATCACTGTAGTGACACTGGCTCTTTGAAGACCCTCACGTCCCACTGAGTCTCAGCCTTGAGTACTAACAATGCCAATAGGGTGCAGAGAGAATCTCTCAGCCTTCTCAAGGAACACTAGAACTAAGATTAGAGGTTCTTTTAATCCGACAAAGGGGATTAAATGCTACGAGAAAGGCGAGAGGACCGCTCCCACGCAGGGGCTAAGATGAATTATTTACACCTTCGAGTCTTTAAACCAAAAATCAAAGTTCTCAGACACTGGTGGCATTTTCAGCACACCAACCAGTGCAAGAAGTTGTTTCAACAAATTTCAACAGATTCCTTCAAACATAAAGAAAACAGCAACTACACAGTGAAATAAAAGATGAAAACTCATCAACTTCAATCATTAAATCTAAAAAGTTGACCAGTCGCTTGACCACTAATAACTTCTTTCTTTAAACTTCAAACACGCCTCAACCATCTGTGTTATAAATGCCGAGATCTGCACGCAAAAAGTGCAGACATTTTTACACATCTCGCTGTTTGCAAAAACCAGAGTGTTTCAAAGCAAAGTCCCTCGTTGATGAGTGCAGATCAGTGTGTGAGCATTTCCAACCTTAATTGGCCATGGATTTACAACTATTTCCAACAACATCCAAAACGAATCAAATTCTTAACCGATGTAAACTGAAATTATAGTTTATCATCACTTACCCCCCTTATTCCATCTGCCTTTCGTCCTGGCTTGGTAGGACTGTTTGGGGCATCCAGACAGCACCAATAGAAAAAAAATAAGTTCAAACACAAAAAGAAATCCAGACTTTGCCCTGGAAAACATGTCCAAGAGTTGCTGGAAGCCAAGTCACTTTCACATGGCTATGTTTCCTCCTAGAGTGGTGCGGCTGTGGCGCATGGTAGTCCACGCGTGGGCTGTCATCATCAGTCACACTGGTGTCAGCAGTAGGTTTCCATACCTTGCGATGTCCCGGCTGGGTGCTGGTCTTTCAGTGATGCTGGGGGTCTGAGCAAATCCACATATCTCCCCCTCGGTGAGCTCCGTTCTGAACAGAGCACGAGGGAATCAGACGGGAGCGCACAGCTTGCCAGGCGACAGCAGAGCTCCGCTTCGCTCGGTACAGTGCATAGGAACTCGCTCTCACACAGGCTTGCTCACACACACTTACACTCCCCTCCTTTCCCCCGTCTCTCTCACGCTCACTGCTGCCACCACAACTGATGCTGTTGCTGAGGCTGCTCCTGAATTACATCCTGCCCTTCTCACTCTGGATTTTACTGGGAAGATTTCTCTGTGCTTCATTATTTATTTTTTATTTTTTTGCTTACGGCTGCACAATGTGCAATAGACGTGAGGTAGGAGCAAATCCACATATTGCATTCCAAGAAGTTTCTATGGGAATGTGGGGCTGTGGCTGTCTGCGAACACAGATTACCACAGAGGCAAGTAAAATTAGCAGCTGGACACTAAAGGAAGAACAAGGTCAATATTTGTAGCGATAATCCTCATAAGGAAGAAATATACAGAAACTTATTTAGTACTCAATAGAAGATATATTTAGATACTGCAATGAAGAACATTAGAAAAAATAAAAAAGAGAGAACAGGAGAACTTGGGTGGCAATCTGAATAGCTGGTTGCTTTTCAATTGACCCCTTAGTAACAGCTTCGCAAGTTAAATGTGCCCCTCTAAAACTGTGTGGACAAGTTCAATGAACTAAAATATTTAAAAGGGTTCAAAAAATTTTAAGTGAGTTTATCTTAAAAAACTATAAGTGGTTAATATCTGACTTGCAGTAAATAACTGTGTTGCCGTCCTCATCTAGTGCCAAGACCAGAGCAGATTAATGCATATCTTAAACCACTGAAGCAACCATCTACAACCCTCTTTAGTGTGGACTCTAGCTATGTTTCCATCCAATTGTCATGCAAATTGTCAGCAAACATTAAAATGTCAAAACAAAAGAAATTGTGAATTTGATGCGTTTCCATCCACTGGTTAGGAGCTAATCAACCAGGCTACACAAAGCGCAATTCCGTCAGAAGTTTACTTTACTGTAAAAGACAGGAAGTAGAGGCTGCGAACTAGCATGATACACACATCATAAAAACATACATTGCTGGTCTCCATTTAAAATAATTTTTTCAGATGAGTCTCAGAAAGGCTTTGGCCTCTTCGATGGTCCATATGTGCCTGTTGTTGCTTACAGCCATGTTTTATGTGATATAGGAATATCTGTGAAGACTCCAACAGCGGAAACAGTTGATCAGTCATGAGGCAGATGTTCGCTACATCAGAACTTATTCAGCAAATGTGTTTCGATATCCCCTTTAACGCATTAATAGCTTTTCGGAAAAGTCAAATACCACCTCAAGCGAGTGTATAACAAGGTTTTTGCGAAATTGAGGAAGTTATTTAGAATTTTGCAGCTTCCATCAAATTTTTCTATTGCGATATGTCATAAAAAAAAAAAAAAAACTATGATGGAAACACGATCACTGCTGCAGACAGAGGAAAACTGTCTGGGTTTTTTTCATAAGTGAGGTGCTTAAGGTGAGGTGTATAAAAATGCATTTAAGTAAGAAAACAATTTAAAAAGAATTTTTCGTCATGACATGTTAAAACATTTCTGTGGGTTATTTAGGCTGGACTGGAGCGATCAACATTTTCAGCAGATAACAGCAAACCTGTTCCATTTTCTCTTCAGTTTTCAACCTTCGACTGTCCTGGATCATGCTTTATTTTTAAATGTTGGCACCCTCTTAGAAAAGAAACTTGTTTTTTTTTCTAAATGCCGGCTTTGGTCACCTCATTTAACACTATAATTAGGCAATAAAACCATTCTGCATCATAAAGTATTGGTTTTACAGCAACTGTTCTCGTTCTTAAATAATAATTTTCTTTTTATACATTTTTACAGTTTTTAAAGAAAAACTATAAATAACCAAAATCATATTTGGTAATGATATTGGAATGGATATTAATCACAAACATTCTGATCAATGCATTTCTACTGAATAACTATGCACATATGCAGTGGCTTTAATATCCTGACAACCTGTTCTGTGGAAACAGGATAAACTTGTTTTTGTTTTTTTTATGAACAGTCCAAATTAAAATTGTAAAACCACAAAGTCTTTACTCATTTGCTATCAACCCATTTTTATTCCTTCACACAATCTTGTGTTCCCTCTATGCAAACCTGCAACAACATGAGGAAACTATAATTACATTGCCTACATTGGGGAAAAGATATCTGCATAGTCTCTTAGACATGTCAGTGAGCATATGGTGGGAATACACATTTCTAATGATGAACAAACATGGGCAACGGGGTAGGAAGAAAAAACATTTTCAAAAATGATCTGTAATAGAAACTTAATGAGTCAATGAGTTTAATACAATGCTATTTTAATTAGCAAATACTAATTTCAGGGATAATCTAACTACTAATGGCGATCAGTTTTTAATTAGGTGCAAAGTGACCGTTCATTTATCATAAAGAAAGAAATGTGGAATTGAAAACATTTCTGAAAACTTTAGCAACACAAAAGTTTTAACAGCACAGTTTCTTCTGCCTCATTTGCAAAATTAGCTCATGCAGACAAATGTGACAAAGTAGACATGGAATAAGCATTCATAGCATCATTGCCCAAGTCCAAATAAACTCATTAAAACAATTCAAAGTTTTTTATTATTAATTTCACTTCCTGCTGATCTAATACTGCAGCACAAAAAGAAGAGGGAAGAAGACACACGTTCTATATATGATAGTCAAGACTGATGTGAAAATAAAATGTTGAATACTGTTACTAAAACAGTCCCTGCTACTTTTGAAGGAGTGAAGGATGACGGAGTTGAGAAACAGAGGGTATGAGGGGGGACCCCTACACCCATACTGGTAAATCTGTCAGCTTATCACCCCCAGACAAGAGCCCCCTGGATAAATGTGGTCAAGCAGGACAGGAGCCCAGCTTCAACAGTGAGGGGGTGCAGGACAGCGATAAGGATGAATCTCCACTGGGCGAAATGTGGGAGCTAGGCAAGAGGCCCCGGGCTGAGAAACTCAGCCAACAGCTATGCTCATTCCAGCTCAAGCTGCCTAAACCTCTAAAAAATTTACACACGAGCATTCAACACACTCAGCAAATATAGGTCTGTGCACGCATGTGGTCGGCTGTCTGAAGTGTGACTTCATGTGCACACGTTTGATTGCGCATCTCACTACCGCACCTCTGAAAGTACACAGAGCGTGCGCGTTGAGCAGGGCCTGCTCAATTTTTCGACAGGAAACGGCACAGGGACAGAGGCAGGCTTAGAAGGAAGCCGTATTCTTGATGGGGTTTTTTTCCGCTGACAGCCGCTTGAAAACAGACCATGAAATTTGCTTTTTCACAGGAAGTGACAGACCGAGCACCATGAATTGATCCCCTGATGGAGATCTGGCTCTTTGTGTAGTCATTTTCTCCTCTGCGCATCTGCCTGCCCAGATACTGGATAATCTACTTGCTGCCGGCATTCCTAATCCAGCCATCCATCCCCTTTCACTCCGCCCATGTGTGTCCCGCCACAGAACAAGGGTGTAGTTCGGAAGAATATTATGGGATATATTTAGTTGTTTTTCTTCTTTTGAAACGACTGTTGTGCAGTCCTGAAGTGATTATTTCTCATGCAGAACCCTCTGGGAAATGATCAGCCCTCTAATTATAATTCATCAGAATCAAAGGAACAGCAATCAAATAATCAGCCACAGAACCTGTCTGCACTCTGGATAATGTCATTTTCTTCAATTTTAAAGGCAGCAGTTTATTTATTAAACCGAACACAACAATGCGTACTAGAAGATACAAATTGATAACAAAACCTCAGAACTATGAATATAATAAAAACAAAGTGACAGCAGTTCTGCTACTATATACAAATATGAGCTGAAAGATTCATTCCAGACATTCCGTTTTGGTGTAATTTTTCACAAAGGGATTATAGTCAGAAAAGCATCACAGATGAATAGAGCAGTACTCGCAGTATGGCTCCTGGCAACCAAATGTTTAAGATGATAAGCTGATTATGGTCTTTGTCAGCCAATTCAAATAAGTAAACAAGCCGGAGCGGAAACCGAGAAAACTTGTGGGAAACGATTAGTAAAGATGTTTTTGCATTGTACAAATGAGCAGGGCTTGCGGAGCAGATGACTGGACGATGTGAAAACTGTAACAAATTATAAACGGAAGGGTCAACCATTTATCAAGGAACTCAGTTGTGTTTGATTTTGTGTTGATCTTGAATAAAGGTCTTATTTAGGCTTTAAATACAAAGCCTGCGATGGATGACTGGATGGATGGACAAAGACTGCATCACCTACTGTGGAATATACTAGAACATAATTTAAGGGAAAAACAAACTAATTACTGGTGCCTTCAGAGTAAATATTTATTAACCGTTTGGTAATTGAAACAAAAGTATACTATCAGTTGACATGATAAAGGAGTGTGCAGTACCGCTATTCAATCAATTCTTGCAGCAGGAATCCATATTTGAATTTTATATGTAACCATTCAGCAACAGGCTGGGCTTGTTATAATTTACATGAAAACTGGGATTGAAGTCAAAAGTGCGGCGCAAGCTGAAGGCGCAATTACACCAAGAATACATTCCTTTACAATCAATCCTTTATACCGCATAAACTTGTGCACAGAATGTGTCTGGGAATGGCCCCACGAGTCAAAGAACAGAGAAGTAATAAGAATCAGAATGAGTTAGTGATGGCTGTCTTAAAATATGGCAGCGACTTCTATTTACAACCTGTAATAAACCTGCCTCTGCTGCGATTTATGGAGATGCTTGCCCCCACAGAACCAGACCCTTTTTGCCAAGGGCACGTTAATAACCTGCATAGACCATTTTTGAATATATTGGCAGATGGACATTTTGTCTAATAGAGCATTGCAAACTGGAAAGCTGGCTCTAAAAAAACCAAAAGCATCATGCTTATGCAGTATTCTGGTGGCAGCATGGGTAAAGCCTGAAGCTAAGCTTCATCACTTTGACAAAACACTGCTACCTTGTGTTAAGTCTCCTTTTTCTTCCCATTCTCAAATTCCTTTCCCAAACATCAAAGCAAGCATCCAAATACGTTTAAATTAAAAAAATCCTTTGGAAGAAATTTGACACCGGTTTTGGGATCCCGCTCCATAGAATGGACACATATCCTCCATTACATACATCACTGACATGAAGAAGACACATGACACAAGGATAACAATTAAACAATGGTTGATTAATTACACAATTTTTACTCAAGACTGGAATTACAACTCTCCCCTTTAAGAAACAGTTTACTTTCCCTGTTACACTATGAAGATAAACTGAGTAAACAATACAACATTGTCTTTTTGCACAATTCAAGGTTTCCCCTAGATGCATTTTATTGTGGTGCAACACCACACCAAAATAAAAGCTGCCACACCTTCAGAATAAAAAAAAACATGTTAAAACAATGTAAAGCATATGATAGTGTAGCTACTGTATATTTGTGCACTTTTTTCTCATTATAATCAGAGTTTAAAATTAATTTAACTATCATGAAATGTTAAAAATGTAATTTATTTTGAAAAACCAACACTGCTGGCTCCTGTCTGTCTCACTGTGAAGCTGCAGTGCAGGGGTCCCCAAACTTTTTGAAACAGAGCTATTCCATTGGCGTTGTGTCATACGAAGGACTACCAGTACTGCTACTTGTATGTGCATATTTGCAAAGTATAAAACCACAGCAAAACAGTATCACCTTCCAGATGAACATTACCAGTGAAGAAGTAAGTAGTAAGTAACTCAGAACTTTATAATGCTGTTAGCAAGAGAACGTTTTGATCCGATGGGTGTTCTCTCCGCCATTTTGTGTCTGGTGGTGGCATTTTATGGGCTGGGAGGCGCTAAGCATATATGCATAAGCAGCCGGTCCAGCTATGTAAACAAGAGATTGGAGAACAAAACTGAGAACTGGTGTGTGACATTTAACCATTGTCCATCTAAAAAGATACACTTAGTTCTTCATAAAACTATGTTTTATAGTTCTTTTTTCATAAAATAATGACATTTCGCTCATTGCTCCTTTAAAGACTGCCCTCTAGTGAACAAGACGTGCAGAAACAGAGACCAGTAAAATGAACATCTTAAACTAATAAAATAACCCTTTTCAATAACATTGCAGCTGTAAGATAAAAAAAATAAATGAATGACTTAAGTCTTTTGTTTTTATACTTCACAAGGACACTTCCCTCACCTAGGTAGAGAATAGTTTAAGTTTACCACCTGGCTGCATAATCAATGCAATCAAGTTTAGTTTAATATGGCAATTACTCAAAATAGTCCTAAGGAAATCCAGCTGACTGCGTTAGGTCACTGTCTTTGCTTAAATCCCTCTTTCTGAACAAGTATGTGGCAACAGCAGAGCTGACCCAAGGCACAAGTGAACTAAGTTGCTGATTAGGGCCCCCAAACCATCAGGGGCCTCGAATAGATGCCTGAATTTTAACACACTACAGACCTGAAATGTTGATATTTGTTTATGTAGAATGAGCATAATAAAAAAAATCTGATTTAATTGTTCCAGTACAGATAAATTAACTGATTGTAAATTGCCTAAATTAATTGGCAAGTTTGAGCTTTGGTTTCTTAAAAAATACATCTCAGCAAAAAATAACCAATTATCTGGGACTGCTTTTAGGCTCAGTCAATTAATCTCTGCCCTTTCTCCCAGATCTAACCCCAGTGGTTAGTGGTGGTGATGTTCGGAACAGGTGCCCCCAAATCAACTTCTGCTTCAGGCCCCATAACACCTTGGGCTAACCCTGGGCAACGGTGGATATTTAATTACATTGAGCTGTTAACTTTGCAGCGATCACTTTTACAGAGGTGCATGGTAAAACTGGAGAGGAAAACCTCCTTTTAGATTGAAAAGGTTTCCAACAGGACCTAGCTATAGTAAAAAGAAAAGCAGAAAATATGTGCAATGTGGGAAAAACTATCAATAGTGTTTGTGTCCAACTGAAGAAATGGTTGGTGATCTTATTCCAGTGTACTTGGTGTGACAGTTTTGGGTGAGATGCACAGTAAATAAGTATACACAACAGGTGGGCATCTGTGTCAGAAGCTTATACGTGCAGTGTACTTGTTTCACACATTTAAACTTCCTGGATCAATAACAAATGAAACGTTAAAACACTGACACCTCTTTCCTCTGTTTGTGAGGCAGACAAAGAACTAAGAGCAATATGCAATCAGAACAAGCAGGCCTCCAAGCTGAAGAATAGCATTGATCTTTTGCTTCAGCTGGATTTGAGACCAGCGCACTCTGTCAATAAACTGCAATGCAGAAAGGTATTTCTGATGCTTTGTATGACAGATAAATAAGAATAATCTGGAAATGATTTTTTTATGTGATTTTATATGCACAAAAGAGCTCTGGACAGTAAAACTTTAATAATTTATACTGTATAGAATTTTAATAGTTATTGATTTAATTTTCAACAATAAGTTTGATGCATTTTTCATAGAGGAAAAAAGACAATTATCAACAATTTTAGGATTTGTTTTACAACAATTCATTAGCAGACAGCTCACTTTAGACACATGCAACTTATTCTTTACGACTTATTGATAAAGGTCAGCAGCTCTTCAAAGCAGCGCCATTACATACTCTTCATCTAATTCTCACATACACAGTTTAAAACCATCCTGAAGCAAAACTTTCCTCCCCCACCTCTCTCAACTCTCAGAACACTATTAAATCTCCATTCTGCACTCTGCTGCAGTCTGCACAGCATTTCCGCTTTCTGACAGTGCAGCAAAATTAGTTTGTAATCATTTATTTGTTCACCACATAAATTCTGCAAACTGCTGGATATGGCAATGCTATTCCAGAGGCTGGAACACAGAGACAGTTGGAGTGACATTTTTACGAGTTTTTCATTGTTTGAGAAAGCAGAAATCAGAGCAGAGGGAAACAGTAAAGGAACAAATAAGCCATAAAACAAATACTATTGGATAAAGTTTTAAAAAAGGTACTGTAACATAATAAATGGATAATTGCAGTCATGGCTTCGCATTTTTATTAAAATATGAAACAGATTATAACAATGGTCAGCAAAATATTCTGATACTACACAATTGTGACATGATGGCAACAAATAAGTAGATACAAAACGTTTATTGATTTTATTAAGTATAATAATGACTGTCCCCACTGTACATTATTTGCATCCAACTAATATTTACCAGTTTAGTCAATGATCCTTTGAAAAAGAACATCAAGAAAATAAACTAAATTTTCTATCATGATTAAGCTGTATAAAAGGAAAAAACACTATTGATCACGACGATATGACACAGAAGTTACGTTAAGCAGAAATCACATCACCAAAATATCCCTGCCTCATACTATTCCACTTTTTAAATATATATATATATATATATAACATGTCTCACCCACATGGAAACAAAGATGAAGTATCCCAAGATCTCAAGACAAATACAGACTTGTGTTATGTAATTAGAGGAATTCAAACATTAAACTGCCAAATTGCCTTGTGTCGACTTTTAATCTTATTTTACAGTGGCAGACTAACAGACTTACTGGTATTGAATGCATGGCTGCAGCTTTGTTATCGTTTCATTCGCCAGACAATAACAAATTTAAATTCTCCTACAAAAGTCTTAAGATACAATACCATGCAGAAATTGTCTTTTTCATTTTTCTTTTGTGTGTAATGTTAGTGAAAGAAAAAAGAAAGAAGGTTTTCATAATCTTTTATCGAGACAAACCTCTGAAATGCAAAATGCGTATTTTTTCAGCAACTATATAAGATTATCTGCAACCAACACATCAGACATGGCGGGGCTAAAGTTGCTGAAAAGTAAAACAAGGTTAGGTTTTAAAGCAAGATTTTAAACTTAACACGTAATGGAGAGACTGTATAATTCACCAAACTGAAAAAAAAAGAGTGTCAGAAATGCAAACACGCCAAGATATGTTGGGCCACCTAAACTGAAAGACCTGACAAGGACAGCAATATTCAAAGAAGAAGCCAAGGGCCCCATAATATGTTGGCAGGAACTGCAGAGAGCCACACCCCAAGTGAGTCAGTAGAGAAAATAACATTACATGTGCATCTCACAAATATGGCCTTCATGGAAAAGTGGCAAGAACAAACCTTGTTTAAAGAAAGCCATAAAAAGTTTATTTTGCATTTAGCCTTGTAGGTGACACAGCAAACATGTGGAAGAAAGTCTTCTGGTCTGCTTAGAACAAAACCAGGGATGGATGGATGGATGGATGGATGGATGGATGGATGGAGATAAAACACTGAACACACCAACTCCATTGGTAAACATGGTGGTGACAGCATCATGCTGTGGAGATGTTCTTCTGGAGCAGCACCGTTCTCAGACAGAAGTCACCAACTGCCTTACAGAACAAGGCAAAAAATACAAAACAGCACAAACTAAAATACATATAGACAAGATACATACAGTCATAGCAGCCCTTGGGTAAGTGAGTCTGCTTGCTTGAAAAATAATGTTTTTAGTTGTATTTTAAAATCATCCACGGAGTTTACCAAGCTCAGGTAAAGTAGTAGTGCATACCACAGTCTGGGTGCGACAGCTTGGAAGGACCCGTCTCCCCTAGTCCTAAAATGGGTTAGATGGGCCATTAAGGGGTTCTGTTCAGAAGATCTCAGACAGCGAGCAGAAGGGTAAGGCTGAATCAAGTCGCAGATATAAGAAGGAGCCTGCCAATGCAGGGCTCTAAAGGTCAGTACCAAAATTGTAAAACTTACGCGATACTGTATCGTAAAGGATGGCGATTAATATAGGTTCACCATCCAAACAATGACCCTACACAAACAGCCAGAGCTGCTGTGGATTAAATCAAACCACATTTAAAATGGCACAATCAACAGCCAGTTGATTTTGCTGGGGACAGACTTGAAAGGTGCTCTTCTAAGAAACGTCCCATCCAGTCTGACTTAATCTGAATTAAAATGTACAGAACAATGGGACATTTTAAAGTTTTGATATATGCAAAGAGGATAAACATATATCCCAAGAAGACTTGTGTGTGATTGTATCAGATTATGTGAAAAAGTTAAAGGAGTAGAATTACCTTTGCCAGGCACTGTATATTGGCATATCTCCAAAATGAAAAAGTGTAGGTTACCGATAAGCCTTTATTTTATGCGTTTTTCCTGAGTTAACTGTAAATTGGTTCTAACCCTTACCCAAATAACAACAAAAATAAATATACCCTTAAACTTTATAGCATATGTACTCAGCGCACAGTCCTGCCTATGCTTCCTGTATACTATACAGGTGCATCAAGTAAATACAAATGCCAATAGGTAACATTATGGGGAGGTAAGAAATGTGCTGTATTGAATCCAAGGAGCCACTAGACATAAATCATTACCTTAGTTTTGCTTCAGGCTGTTGCACAGCGTCATTCATTTAAATACTGTACATTTGCAAACTATCAGGTGACTGCACGATCGATCATCAGCTGTATTCAGTCCAGGAGCTTGTTTGCACTAAGAATATAAACTAACTCCAGAGCAGTTATTTATTATCAAACGCAGAATAACTGTGGCACAAATGCCAAAGGTGGTCTGGGATCAGGAAAGAAGCTCTCATTATAAACACACACACACACACACACACACACAAACACAAAGCTTTGGGGGATGTTATTTAGTCAGATGGATGGAAAGAGCCCCTGTGCTTTCAGAATAACTTTCTGAAGGTGTTTACAAAATGAGATCTCCCCATACTACAGGCAGACGACTAGGAGAGACTGCTGGTAGATCGAAAGCTATACACATCCATTATGCCGCATCATCAGCAAAAATCGCATCATCCCCCAGATACTTCCATACAGACTTGAGCCCCATCAGACCTTATTGGTGCTGCCAGCCGTGAATTCTTACTGCCATCAAAGCTCACAGCTCTGCCTTCCATTTGATCAAGGCAATTCAATGACTGCAACGAGCCAAACGATACCCCATGCATCCAGTTTAAATTTTGACTATTTAAAAGCAGCAGGAGAGACATGAATTGTCATAGAAACAGGTGTTTTCATATTGAGTTTTTATAATGATATATGTTTTTTTTTTCTATTCTCCAACTCAGCTGTCCTATCTAAAACAGGAACACTTTATATAAGCAAGAAAATGTCAGACATGAGGGCCATTTGGAAAATCTGCTGATTGTTAATAGCCCCTTAGCTCAAGTGTATATACAACACCCAACCAGAATTGTAGGAACTCCCGGTAAAAATGGTCACAAAGCCCTAAAATTAAATCATCTTTTATTGCAGAAAAATACCTTCACACTGACAAATGTCCAGCAATTTCTAAAAGTGAGATTCTATCCGTTTTGTTTTACAATGTTAGATATTACATGAAGCTCACATATGTGACATACATAGATATGAGCAAATGGATGGATAGATGGAACAGTCAGTCATCTCAGGAGCAGCATACACACTTAAACAGTCCTGGACACCAACTCCCATGTCCGCCTGCTCTTTGTAAGATAATTGTGTTTAAGGTGGAAGTAATATCCACAGACTCTGGTACATAAACTCATCACCCTGAGACTGAGCTCTACCCTCTGCAACTGGATCCTAGACTTCCTGTCAGACAGGCTGCCGTCCGAGAGGATGCACGATATCTCCTCCTCCCCCCCATCACCCCCAGCACCGGTTCCCCTCAGGGCTGTGTGCTGAGTCCCCTCTTGTTCGCCCTGCTCACACATGACTGCTCAGCGAATCACCAGAGCTGTCACATCGTGAAGTTTGCAGATGACACGGCTGTGGTTGGACGCATCCTCAACAACAACGAGTCTGACTACAGGCAGGAGATGGAACAGCTGGAGGCTTGGTGCAGAGATGACAACCTCTGCACCAACGTGAAAAAGACCAAGGAGATGATTATGGACTTCAGAAGGGGCTAACACCCCCTTCCTCCAGTGCACATAGGAGGGACAGTGGTGGAAGTGGTCCCCAGCTTCAGGTACCTGGGTGTTCACATAACAGAGGACGTCACCTGGAGCAGCAACACTTCCCTCCAGATGAGATAGGCACACCAGCGCCTCCATTTCCTCAGGAGGCTGAGACGTTTCCGGGCTAGGGAGCTCAGTCCTACCATCCTTTTACAGATGTGTGGTGGAGAGCGTCCTGTGCTTCTGCATCACTGTGTGGCACAGGAGTTGCTCTGCAGCAGAAGAGAACCCTCTGCATATGGTGGTGAAGGCTGCACAGAGAACTGTAGGACACTGACATCTACACTTCTAAATACAATAAAAGGCCCTCCCGCATCATGAAGGACTCCACGCACCCCACACACAAACTATTTGTTCCGCTCCTTTCTGGCAGGAGGCTGTGGAGCATTAAGAGCAGGACCACCAGACTGAGGAAAAGCTTCTTCCCAGAAGCTGTGAGGCTGTTAAATTCTGGTGGTCCCCTGTAGCCCCTGCTATCCCTAAGGGACACATGTATAAACATCACATTGCAGCTGTCTGCACAGACTCTTCTGTTGCACTATATCTTATAGTGTATACATATACGTTATTGCACATTATTGTTTTTATATTTCTATTTTGGTGCATCTCATTTTATTTGTATCACACCTTAAACTGGGACCAGGGAATCTAATTTCGTTCACCTCATGTTCCTAACATGTGATGCAAGGACAACATATCTGGAATCTTGACAGGCATTAATAAAATCAGCAAACTAAAAAAAAAGAAATTTAAAATGCTGTTTTTTTTTATTTTAAGTCGATCTGCCTATTTGTGGAGTTGGCTTTGTTCTTGTATGTCAGGGCAAGCTCCTAATTTCTATTCTGATGCCTTCGACGGGACCGTAAGGTCAAACTGCTGACCAAAGGTGATGTTCCGAGGGGAATCCAAGGTTACGCTCCACAATGCTCCCACCTGGGTCTCTTTACAGAGGAAGTCAAAGGAAGAGGAAGACAGGGAGGGAGCGACAGACAAATATGCCACTGGATCTGCCGGGCTGGGCTCATTGCTCCCGGGAGAAGTGCCGGGCATAAATCTGCCTATGGATGAGAAAGAATGGCAACCACTCAACTAGGGGGCCTCAAAACACATTTTAAATTTTGTCAGGATGACACGTCTCATCCAGCACTCGGGCTGTGTTGACAAGAGTGATACTTAGTTGGCATTTATGCATCCAACTTGAAGGTTGTGGAATGTCAGATAAACCTACAAAGATGAAAAAGATGGTTCACCATTGTGTTTTATTTTTTCTATATCCTTCAAATTATATAGTCAAACACCAGATTTCTGTGAAAAATGCACATTTTCACAGAAATCTGACTGTTCGTAAAGGGAGGTAAAATTAAAGTGTGGTTCTGTAGAGGTATGCTGGGCACAAACTATTCTCTCTGCAGTGAAAACAGACGTTCCCTTGTACCACACTAATGCTGAATGGCTATTCAGTTGTTCCACGGAGTAGTTATCAAAGGGACAATTAAGGCAGTGTGAAAATCTATAAAACTGTATTTTACCACTTTTTAAAACATGACTAGCAATGTTTACCACAAGCTATCTACTGCAGGAAAGATATTACCTGCTGATTATGTCTCCACATAACCTCACTTGAAAAAAAAATCTGAGCAATCCCTTTAAATTAAATTTACAATATCAGACATGAAGCCAACCACAGTTTATTTATCACATCCCTCGATATGGTTTTCTGCGACGATTCAAGGCTAAATATGATAGTTAACAATAAATAACATGATGCTGGGTCGTATCTGGCCGGAGGTCGGTTCTTGCCACAGAATCTGTGAGGTTTGTTTGTCCTCGGCTTCACCTCGCTTCGCTGTATGAAGCTGTCAACCTTTGCAGAAGGAAAACCTGTTGTATACCTTTCCCAAGGAGCTTAATATCAGTGCATTATGTCAAAGTGCATAAGAGGAAAGAAGCAAGAGCTAGATTTCACAGGTGGAGAGTTACAATCAATAGTTAAACTAAAAGCCTCATGTCAAACTGTTCTGTAGCAATTAGTGTAGATTGATTTGTAAAATCAATCTCTGATAATTACCATTTATGTTTCTATCAGAGGTAACAAGACAGATTTTTTTCCCTGTTATTTATAAGCACTACCTGACTAATGGTCTTCAGGACAACCAGAATATTCATATCTATACTCAGTTTTGATAGGTCAAAGCAGTCAGATTAATTCAAATAAAATAAAAATAAAAAATGGTTCAGTAAATAAACTAAACTATTTTATTGCCTCAGATCTTGGAGTAAGATTTGAGACAATAAACGGCTCAAATTTGTTTAATAATTCTAAAAATAAATGTTTTGGAGTTAAAACTTTGAGACAGACTTTTTTTTCATATCAATTGAAATGTTTGTTTCTCAAGCACCTCTCTAAATTTAGTACCATTTGAAATCAGTTACTTCTTGACATTCATTTTAACTTCCTAAATTTAGAAAAACTTAAAAATACAACAATAAAATGTTAATATTGCACTCTATAACATTTCTTCCCCCATAATGAGTCTCCCCTTTGTGAAACATTTTTTTATAGTTCATCTGCTGTGTGTGTGTGTATTTTTTTTAAACTCTTGATTGAATTAGCTTCTCTTAAGTGTTAGCCAAATTATTAATGCAAATGCACTGATGCATTGATGGACAGGGGCATAACATTTAACAACAGTGCTAGCTTTGAAAAATGAGACAGCCAGATGTGATTAAGAGGGCCATGATCACGCTGTCAGTCTTCCAAATGGACAGGACCTCAGTGCTTACCTCTCTGCAATTCCAAGCCAAATGGCTGGGTGTGGAGACGTATCTTCACATTTACAGCACTTGCTCACTAAATCTTGCATTGGTCAATCTGGAGATGGGTTTTCGTGTGAGACACAAGTCCACTTTGGACTTGCAATCACCTTTAGTGTCTAAACTGATGCAGCCAACCATTAGCATTAACACTGAGTTTTAACTAGGAAATCGAACATGAGCTTAAAATAGAGTAATAAAACAGATGGAACAGTCTGTAAGATGGGTACCAAAATGCAACTAAGGAAATTAGATATGAAGTCCTGAGATGTCTGATATACCAAAGAATTTAAATTTTTAACCTTTAAAGCACAATGTAATTGAACCAAGATGAATATTGACCTTAATATACCTGAATGTGGCTTTTGAAAAGATTCATACTTGTGTGTGTGTTTCTCTGTTTTGTTATGGTCATGACAAAAATTTTGTATTTTATTGGGATATTGTGAAGCAAATAACACAAAGTAACATGTTGCTATGATGAGGAAGGAAAACAAAATATGTTTTTTTTCCCTATATTGCCTCATGGCAATTTGGAATGAGGCTGATGTAAACTTCAAGCTGTTTGGACGGTGCGAACATCATTTTGTATGTAGCATAAAGAGTTTAGTTTTCATTTGCACTGATCAGACTCCTTTGTTGTGTTGCCTAAATGGCTTGTGGCCAACTGGAGATAGGACTTCTTTCCACAATGGGTTTCCCCTCTCTTTCTCCACAAAGGCCAAGCTTTGGGAGCATACATAATGTCTAGTGAACAGAATCTCGCAGCTGAGTTGTGGACCTCTCAGTTACCATGAGCCTCTTGCCTGCTTCAACAAATAATATTCTACTTACGCAACCTTTAAGTTAAGCTGGACATTGTGTCTTTCTTATTCAAGGGCTGTTTAAGGTATTTTGTACAAGATTCATTACAGGCTTAATACCAATGCATGCCAGAGTTTTCTTTTATTATTGTTTAAAAGACCATTTATTTCACCATTTTGGTCTGATTCACACAATGCACTACCTTGCATTGGCTAATGACATGAAATTCAAGTCAAATATGACGCCCTTTGCACTTTACGTAATTTGCTAAAGTTCTATCTCGAAATTGAACAGCCACTATATTATCCTTAAAAAAATAAAGTTTAACATGTATGGATTGTGCATTGAAGTTGTCTAAAATAATTGGGTATGACACGTGTAGATTAATTTAATTTAAAAACAATACTTGAGGACTGAATCAAATCGGTTTAAAAGTTGCAGGCCACCTTATTTGACTTTTATTTAATAAATATATGTCAGTAGCTCACTCTGGTTGCATACAAAGTTTTTATGAAAGATTATCACATCTTGCTGGCATATTAGTTGTTAATTTGGTGTTTTATGCTCTGTTTTTGCTCAGTTTGTTAGTAAATAAAGCCTTTTGTTTTTTTTTTTAAAAAAAGTGTTAAAAACAAGAAAGCAGCTAACGGCTATTTGCATCTCCAGGCAAAACAATGAAGAATGTTCCAAGAACTAGTGTTAAAAAAAAAAAAAAAAGATATGATTCCAAGAGGGAAAACACTGGAATGTTGCTAGGAATACAGTATGACTATTAATGTTCACCGAAGCGGCACTCTAAACCTGCCGATTGCTCAGATGTGACGGCAGAGTTGATTGAAATGAGTACATTTTCTGATATGAGGCTGTTAAACTTGCTGTTAGATCAATTATTTTAATTAATAACGGTTGGTCTTCGATCACGCAGAGGTGCTTTACTGTGAGGCATTTGAGAGGATCAGGCTTGGTTCGGCATCATTTAATTTTGATTTATTAATTAAGCAAATCGACATTATCATAGTTCTGCGATACCATCGCTAGATGACGCCACATCTGTTTATTTCTGCCAATTGTGCAGGGGCTATATTTATCCACAAAAAAGGACCATCAAAACATTATCAGGATGGAGGCTAGGTGTATATAAAGTTATTTTATCATGATCAAACAGTTTTTGGTCTTTTTTTAAGCTTATAACATGGCTATATACACCTTTAAACCTCAATCTAGCATTTTCAGCACTGTAATGCAACACATTTGGATATAGTTTCTAAGTAATTTCCCTTTTTTTCAAGCTGCATTTTTTTGGATGCTGTGAGGCTTCTTCTACAGCAGTGGCTTCATTAATTACCCTCATGCTGTTTCTGCTTGAACTTTTATACCTACATTCGACTGTGTTGAGAAATGACATGCCTGCGTGTTGTTTAGTCACACATAAACTCTGCAAGGGACCAATTAATCAAAGTAAGCTCAGAAAAGTAGTCTGATTAATCATTATGGCATTATGTTAGTTTAAGAGACACATTTAAGACTTGGCTGAGATTAAATTATCCATTGGTCCTGAAATAAACTAAATCCAGGGTAATGGAATAGTACTTGTAGTCTATAAAAAAAAAATCATGCCCTCATTAGCTTGCTTAAACTCTAGCGCCAATTGCTAATACACACTTTCAGGAAAAAGTACAGTTTTGAAGCTCTGACTTCATGGAGTATAAGAATGTTGTACGTGGAGCAAATATTACAACAAGGCAAATAAAAAAAAAAAAAAAAAAAAAAAGTGTTATGGGAACTGGTTTCTTGGAAAGACGTGACCCAGGCAGGAAGCTGCATCATTAACCCCGTAGTGGTGATAGGAGTCAGTAAGGGATGACAAGGACCTAAGAAAGACTGACAGCAGAGTAGTGGAGGAAAGGGACAGAGGAAGTGTCAGTGTTGCTTTAGAAGGCAAAGAGAAACACTAGCTGACAGGTGAACCCACGAGGATTGACCAGCCTACATCCAGCTTTCAGCTAGCGCTCATCTGGCACTGACAGAGCTTTTATGTCAAACAGGAGAAAGAGCTGGAGAATCCATACAAACAGCCACACGGGTACAGCTGTGGCTCACCCCCACGCTAAGCAGCTTTAATGATCAACGTGTAATGACAACACAAGGACACAATGATCTGCGTCTCACACGGTGATGCTCAAGTGGTAGCCACATCTGGACAAGATCTATTTGTAAACAAGAGCATAGTTTAAACTATGCATGCTACTCTAAATCAGTGACTTTAAAACCCTTAAACCGTAAAACAAAAAAATAGTCTTTTATATAACAGAGACATATGGGGAGTGAGAATACCTGACAGCATTTTTAACAATCACCAATATAGCAGAGCCTGTCTTGCTTTTTATTCCAAATCAAATTAGCAGGACGGCTTGGCACCTGAGAATGCTCTCTCTCCACCGATCATTAGTTCAATACTCATAGCAATAGGTTCTGCATGCACTTACATAACCAATGAGAGGATTTTCATAAATCTCAGCTTGTTTATGATATTTTTATTCAAGGTCAGGAGCGGCCATGTTTGTATGTATGTGCAGGAGAACATCTCATTCGGATTTCTAAAGCCGAGATAAAATCTTCAGTGTGTTTTGACAGCCGTGAGTGTTAATTAGTGCTGTTTAATTTCCCGTTATGCCTTGAATCTTAAAAGGAAATCTCAATACGGGGAGACAGCCGTTGAAATAATTTCCCTTCTACTAATTACACTCACCAGTCCTTTTATTAGGTTCAACTATTTAATGGCTTGTTAACATAAATAGCAACTCAGCCAATCGCAGGGCAGCAACTCCATGCGTTTAAGCATCTACACATGGTAAAGAGTTTGTGAAGTTCAAACCAAAGAAAGTGGATTTAGGTGACTTTGAACATTGCATGGTTGTTATTGCGCTGGTCTGAGTAGTTCAGAAACTGCTGAGGTAGCAGGATTTTCATGCACAATCATTTCTTCTCAGATTTAGAGAAAGTGGTTGGAATGTAAGAAAACACCCAGTGAGTGGCGTCAGATTTGACATAAAATGGCTTGGTGCTGTCAGAGGTTAGAGGATAATGGGTTGACTGGTTTGATATGACAGAAAGGGAACAGTAGCTCAAATTCCCACTTGTCACAACAAAAGGTACGCATAATACCATCAAAGCACAATATGTCAAATCTTGAATCAGATGGACTACAGCGATTCAGGACCACATTGAGTGCCCCTACTGTTCACCAATAACTCAAAATTAAAACTTAAAATTCAGATCAGGATCATTACAATGAATAACAGCATTTTGAAAAAAATAAAAAAAACATTGCATTATTTTGGCCATGCCCATTTTCAGCTACCTTATTCAGGTGGTAATGTCAAAATTTAATGTCAACAACTTTATATTTTGTTGATTTTGAACTGTTCATGCTGTTGTATGATATATCAAACCATGTTTTTTTTTTTTTTTTTTTTTTTTCAACATGACAATGAATTAACTGTTGTCTAATAACCTCCAGGGACACCAGATTACAATCAATATAGCACCGGAACTGGAGATAAACCATGGATGTGGAGGGTGTGACACTATATCAGTATGAGCCAATGTTTTTAAAAATGTTCCAAAGACTCTTGCTAAAGAAAGTTTGCCAAGATTGATAAAGGCAGATGTGAAGGCAAAAAGGTTGAACCTTGTTTGGACCATGTATAACTACTAGAGTGGCCTGTGAATTTATGTTTGAGCCTATTATGGACAAGAGTAATGGTTAGTTCTCAGTTCATCTGCTGACCCAACACTATAAAATAGACACTCATCTTACTTCAAGAAACTCTCAAACTAGTATTCTGAATCTCCTGTTGTGTCAAAGCACAGGGTAGTCTATAGTGATCCAATTTAAGCAGCTAGTAACAATTTATACAAAGAAACTAAAGGATTTTTAAGACAGAACACGTGCAACTATAAGTTAATTTCTTACCATAAGCCACTAGGCAGCTAGTTGCTACTGGAAGAAGAACTTCTGCTGTTTCTCCATCTGCATGGAGTGGGGTCAAAACTGCAGCACAGCTGCCTTCTTGTGTCTATAGAAAAGCTACTGAGACAAAGCTGTAAAAATCAAAAGTCCTGGAGTTTTTAAATGGTCTCATAATTAGTATCATATTTAGTTACGATTTCATTTAAAAAAAAGGGTAAAACCAACATTCAATCTAAATTTGGCATTGTAACCATTAACTTCACCCCTAAAAGATTGTATAATCCTTAATCTAATAATTATATATCACCCAACACTATCTGATTATAATTTCAGCATGCATTTTGCAAAACACTTGCCAACTCTGACTTTAGAATCTCGCTTTAATCAGATGTTGTGAAATTTATTTAAATGCTGCCGTTTAACACAGATTTGTATTGGCAAACAAGCAACCTTATACATTGGTGAGAAAACAGTTTGCCCTGTTTGTCATGTTTCTTTATTTATGAATGCATTAGATCAAAATTTTAATATTGGACAAAAATAATACAAGGAAACAAAATAAAAGTTAAATGTAGGTTTTTATTATGAATGGGGTGGAAAGGGGAGGGATCCAAACTTACATGGCCCCTAAATCTTAGCCGAGCCTGCTAAGCAGCAAAGACTGCAGTCAAGTACTTACCATAACATAATTTGCCAGGACTTTTAACAAGGCCACTCCAAATTCTTAATTTTCTCGTTATCAATTCAGAGGTGTACTTGCTGGTGTGTTTTGGATTATTGTCCTGCTGCAGAACCCAAGCGCGATTCAGCTTGAGGTCATGAACAGATGGCCGGACATTCTCCTTCACGTTGTTTGGGTAGACAGCAGAATTCATAGTTCCATTTACCACATGGAGTCTGTCAGGTCTCGAGGCACAAAAAACAGCCCCAGACCATTACAATACCAACGCCATATGTTATTGCTCATACATTGTTAATTTTCTGAAATGCTGCGTTACTTTTATGTCAGATGTAATGGGACATACACCTTTGTAAAAGCTCAACTTTTGTATGGTAAGTCTACAGATATATTCACAAAAAAGTGTTGGAGATTATCGTCTTCTGGCACAACTGAGATGTTACCTGGCAAGCCAACTTAATAATGTGCAGTGCTCTATGTTCTGCACATTATCAAGCTGGGTCTGCTCCCATCGAATCTGTTTGGGGAAAGGAGAGAGCTGCAGCACAACTCTCCGAGCTGATTTGACGAAGCGACACCTAGTGCCCGCCTACCTATTGTTGGTTTTAGTCAATCACGGCAGTGGCGTCTCTGCTAATTTAAGTGGGGCACAAAAACTCAACACCTACTAGTAGCAACTAATTTTATTTTATTTTTTTATGTATACAACCTGACACAATAGAAACCCCATTTTATATAAGCTACACGTAAGTAAAAATTTTATGCATAAAATTGTGTATAGAAATATTTTATTTTGTTTAATTTTCCTACAATTTATTCCAACAGTTTTTTGTTTTTTTACTAGCTTTTAATTTTTTCATTTTCCAATGTTTTAATCATGTGAAGCACTTTGCATTGTCCTTGTACTGAAATGTGCTATAAGAATAAGTTTGCCTTGCCTAAATTGTCACACACTATCTGGTAGAACGTTAACATAAAGTGTGCAATTCAAGTATTTTCATTGGACGATTCGAGCTTGGGACCAGAGGATTTGTGCCCCACAACTGTCTACTGAGAGCGGGTTGGGCATGCTCACTGCAGTTTCAGATGTTCGTTATTTAAACAAACGTTGGTGGGCCGGCCCCAATATCAAGACACCTCAGGAGGATTTAGCCTATTGAGCTTGTCAGTATTCTGGCAACTTACACATATAGACACAAATGTTTCTAACAGAATTTTAATGGTAAGGGAATCTGATCTTGTTTACAATATTACTCCATAAAGAACGATCATTTCCCACTGATTATTGTGAACATAGAACTCTACAACGCCATCTGGTGGGGCCAGGCCCTGCTGGCCCCAAATGCAGAGATGCCACAGAATCACGATATCAATGCAAAACTACAACAAGTTACCCTAGTCAAGGTACTTCTTGGTTCTTCTTTCACAGAACTTGTGGATTCTGACAAAACGGTTCAGCTGTGAGCTCAGCTGCTCACAGCTGGTATGTCCCGACTTAAACCATAATATTGCAATGTGATTGGCCCAAAACATTTTTGATTCAGTCACAAACGATTGAAGTAGGAGCTGTAAAAGATGGATTCTCGTTTGTTTGTGAACGCACAGATACCATGAGAGTTAAGCTTGCAGGCAAGATTGAGCCCATATGTTTCTTTAACTAAGCAGTGTATTTCGACTTGGAACACGAAGGCCAATTTTGTCTAGTCTTTTACTTACGGTGGAGTCAGAAACACTGGACACAAGTGAGGCCTTTTTTGGATGCCATTCTGCAGTCTTTTGTGATCTGTCCTCTCATTTACTTCGCTTTTCATTTGTTCCTGAGTTTCCCCAGTAATGGTGGTCTACTACCCTTTTTATTTTTCCTGCCAGGTCCTACATTTGAGTGTTCTTGATTGAGAACAGGTGTGGCAGTAGTAATGCCTGAAGTGGCCAGATAAATTCATCTCCGGTTTTCTGTTTACTTGTGTCATTTCTGTCTAATCTTTAAATGTATTTAATGACCTGAACCATTTAAGCAGAAAAAATATGGAAGAACGTACAAAGAGATCAAACATTTTTTTTCTCTATAGCAGTGAGAAAATGTGTATTCTCACTGCTATTTTATTAATATAAACAGAACCGGTTTTAGTCAATATAATGGATAACAAATAAAGTAAAAGCTTAAGTTATGGAAACTGGACTGCTAATGAGACTAGTTTATAACAACGCTGTGACAAAAGATTAATAGGTTGTTTTCAGACACCAGCTGTGAGCTTTGCCCTCTTCGTCAGGAAGCCACAGTTTGAAAAAAAAAAAAAAAAAGACAGTTGGGAAGCAATTAGGCAATTAATGAGCAATGAAAATAGAGTGTTCTGTGAGCTTTTTGCAGTGTTGGGTACTCTTAACTCAAATAAAATGATGTTGAGAAACTTGACAGACAAGAATGTTTTTCCCCTTTCCTTGGTTATTTATTAGCTAAACTGTTATTTATTTGTTTTATTATGGGTCAAACAGAATTTTACGTTATAACACATGACGAATGAAACTTCAGACATAAGCTAGACAATTGTATATGTTGTTGGTCAATGTTGTTGTATATCAATAGGCAGCAAATTATTCAAATGAGTTTCAAGATTTGCCTTCAAACCTAACTCTTGTGGCCGAAGAGAACAACTGTCCATGTCATATTTTTCTACTCTCTCTTTCCTTTACAGAAAGACAATAGCTAAATTTTAGATTCTGTCAACCTCTACCATCAAAGGAAAACAACAAAAATGTGACAGTAACAGAGATTTTAGGTTGACCTTCCGCTTAGGAAGCAAAAACTGTTTAGGAACTTGGTGCTGATAAAAGCAAAACAAAAAGAAAGAAAATCTGACCTTTATCCTCAAGTTCAATTTGATGTGCTGCCAGCCTTGACTGGCACCTGATCCTGTTCACAGGGACCGCCTCAGGACATCTATCTTTTCTAGTTTTGCATCAGCATTGGGTTATGACCTGTAAGGTTGCAAAGACAAATCACAGTTGTTATGGTACAGATGTATCTGAATTACGGGACTGTATCTGCTCAGAAAGTTGTAAATGATATACAGGGCTTGGGAGCAATAAGACAAAGGTGTCATTGGGGAAATAAGCTACAAAATGCTGAAATCCAACTTAAAGGCTGAATTCATCCACAGATTTATGAGCAAAGCAGACAGAATTTCGTACCATCTTATACAAGCTGAACTTTGAGGCAGCAGGATATTCAGTGAAGTTGTAACTCTTCAAATACTCGTAAATGTTATCATGAATGGAAAGAATTGCACATTTTGTTCTTCCTGGTCAAAACTGCATCTCTGCGAGGGAAAAAGATAAGTCCACAGATAGAATTGACATTTAATTATAAAAGGTGAGTTATAATGCACATTCCCAATTAAGGGTGAGAGCACACCAAATTCTATTTCCTAAAGAAGTATGCACGTATATAATTCAGAGGACTAAAAAAAAAATGTTGATGTGTACAGCTGGAAAAGGGTAACGAAGAAAAAGGTCATGAGGAGCAATCAATCATCCAGAGTGAATCCATAAGAAGTTAGCACTGAAGATTATTGGCCATGGTTACAAAGGATCACATTGTGATCTCCAAGTAAGTGAACGCCTCTTGCACCTTGACAAACGATGTTCAGGAGTTCATCCTCAAGGAAGCGCTAGCATACAATAATGTCTCTTTCTGGTCTGACAAGAGCAAAACATGAAGAATGCAAATCTGTTCATCTTCAAATTGTTCAAAAACATAAATTAGGTCTGAAGAAAACAAATTTACAAAAGTAGACATATTTAATCTCCAAAGCTAGTCTATGGAGAGAAAACAATTTGCTGCATTGCCTAAAACACCATCTTTCATATGTAGTGAATAATCATGGTTTCTACCCATTTTATGTCACAGATAACCTTCTTTGTATGCCCCCATTCATTATACGCATCCACTTAATTGTTTAGAGTTCCAGGGGGTTGGAGTCGATCCCGGATAGCGATGAGAGAGAGACCCGGTGCAGAGTGCAGACAGGCTACCAATATGGTTCAGGACCAGCATTAAAAACAACCAACCATGCACACGTGTTCTCAACTGAGGGCAGTTTGGATTACAGGCATGCTTTTTGACTGTTTGGAAGAGGGAGTGGTCGCTGAGGGTGAAATGCAATGTGCATACATGGGGGGAAAAAAAAGGTGAAAAGTATACTCAGTGAGGCTTGACAGTGAGGTTCAAGCTGTGAGGCCACAATGCTAATCATCTCACCAATGTGCAGCCATCAAGATGAAATGTTATTGTGGGGGGGGGGGGGGGGGATACGTTTTCTTTTAGCTATGTTGAGAGCAGCAGATAGTAAAACAGAAGTAATAATATTTGGACCAATAGAGGAGAGATCAAAAGTTAACACACAGCTTCAGTCGCTTCAGCTAAAAACCACTAATCAGGCCCGAAATCTGGGAGTAGTGATGGACTCAGACATGAACCTCCAAAAGCATCTAAAGACAGTTACAAGGTCAGCTTTTTATCACCTGAAGAACATTTCTAGGATTAAAGGACTGATGTCTCAGCAGGATCTAGAAAAACTAATCCATGTGTTTATTTTTAGTCGAATTGATTACTGCAACGGTGTTTTCACAGGCCTGCCTAAAAAGTGGGTCAGACAGCTGCAGCTGATCCAGAACGCTGCTGCCCGTGTCCTCACTAAGACTAAGAAAGTAGAGAATATCACCCCAGTTCTAAAGTCCTTACACTGGCTCCCTGTATCTCAGAGAATAGACTTTAAAATACTTCTGTTAGTCTATAAATCCTTAAATGGCTTAGCTCCTAAATACATCACAGACTTGTTATCAGTGTGTCAACCCTCCAGACCACTAAGGTCTTCTGGCTCCAGCCTACTCTGCATACCTAGAACCAGAACCAAACATGGAGAAGCAGCATTTAGTTCCTATGCTCCAATTATCTGGAACAAACTTCCAGAAAACTGTAAAGATGTGGAAAACCTTAGTGCCTTTAAATCAAGATTAAAAACACATTTGTTTAAAATTGCCTTCAACTGTCCTAGTTAACTGAATCACCACTTTTTTGTTCTATTTTCTATCTATATTTTATTCCTACTTGCTTTTATTCTGTTTTATTTTGCTATATTTTAATCATGTAAAGCACTTTGCATTGTCTTTGTACTGAATTGTGCTATATAAATAAATTTGCCTTGCCTAGTTTGCATGCCCTCCTTAAGGAGAATTCCTTGTTTTCCTGAAACTGACCTACCCCAACCCTCCAACCTTTAAAACGGCCAACAAAAAAATCTGAACAGTGTGGCATTAACAGCTGAAACTTTTTGCTGAAATTCTGACTGCAAGTCTTTTGGTATACATCCTTTTCATCTTTGACCATCTGGAGACTTTTTGCTAACATCAAACATAGAATTTCACATCTTGGCACAGATTGTCAACTGGATTAAGGTCTGCACTTTGACTGGGCTATTCCGGCATATGAATATGCTTTGAGCTAAACCATTGCATTGTAGCTCTTACTGTATGTTTGGGGTCACCGTCCTGCTGAAACAAGAACCTCCACCGCAGTCTCTTTTGCAGCCTCTTACTGGTTTTCTTTCATTATTAAGCTCAATCCATCTTCACTGTCGCTGCTAGTGAAAAGTCTTCTCACATCACAATGTTGTCACCAATATGTTTTACAATGGGGATGGCATGCTCAGATTTAATCAGCAGTGTTTGATTTCTGCTATACATGGTTTGTATGCAGGCAAAAATATTAAATGTTGCTCTCATCTGACATAACACCTACTTCCACGTTTCCTGTGTCCCCTACATGGCTTTCATCAAACTTAAAATGGATCTTAGTATAACTTTCTTTCGACGGTTTCTTCTTGGCACCCTTCCATGAACGCCAGGTTTGTCAAGTGCATGAGTAATAGCTATCCACCTGGGTAGCTATCGCCATCTCCAGCTCCTCCAGAGAAACAATGAGCCTCTTGAGTGACAAACGCTTGCAAAGTACAATCAGATATGGTGTTTATAAACCCTTTATGTCTCCTCAAGTCTTACTAGGAGTTTTTAAATTAAACTTTAGGTTTTCCTACTCAGGTACCAAAATACACTAACATTTGGGGTTTCCTTATGAATCATGGAGCTTGCAGATAAACCTCAAAATCAAGTGGATGACATGATCACAGTCGTCTGCGAGACAAGCATTAGTGATCAGTGTGAAGAATGTAGGGTGGTAAACGACCTGGTCTAGACAGAGCAGCTCATGTGAAAAGCACCAATATACCAACATTCAAGAACTTAATAGTTCAGCACTGTTAAATGACAAAATTAATACAAGTTTACCAACTAAAAATTTTGATATTGAATTATTTTTAAACAAATGCAAGAGAAAAAAATGTTACTCTCCTGGATTATCTAAGAGATTTAATCCCAACATCTTTGACAATGGATAATTTAGACAGTACTTAGACATTGACAAATTTTCAAGAACATTACAATCTAAAATGGTATTGTTTCTAATACATAAAGATTTTATCTCCAAAATAAAAAAATAATCCAATATTAATCTAACAAGATTTTTTGAAGGGGATCTAAGTAGAATGGGATGCTCGGTTTTAAACATGCAGCCGATGTAAAATTAAAAAGAATGTTTTTGTACATTTCCACAAAAATAGACTGTATAAATTACAGACTAAGATTAAAATTCACAAAGATAAAAAGTGAATATGCCCACCAAACAGCTTCATCAACAAGTCTCAAATATTTAAAATAAAACATGTGATGTTCACTCTTCCTTTTTTAAAATCAACAGGCGTGTACGGCAAGAATGGCTCTAGGGGCATGGGAGCTGCAGCAGAGGAAATGGCACTATAATCAATAGCTTCCCAGGCTGCTTGTTAAAAATGCCATTTCCATCTCCAAGTCGTTGAGAGGGTCCTTTACCAGGAAAGAGCCACATATTCTCTCCAGACAACTAGCGTGGTGAAAAATGGAGGACCACTGTCACTGACCAATATTGATTATATGTGAAAATGTGATAATTTTGTATTAACTTGCCTCTAGGAGGCTTGTTCTGTCAGCTTTGCAGGGGAGAATGAATGCCTTCATATCAGGCTAACAAAAATATGAACCATTGCTCATTTCAGTCTCCAGACAAAGAGGTTAGTGTCAATCATAGAAGTTTAATAATTTCCTCAAGACAAAGGCGGAGAATGTATTGGATTAACATCATTATTTAACACACTTATTTCCATTTCAAATAAATGCATTCTCCTCATTGCAACCACTTAAGAAGACCCTGTGCTCTGTATCCTACTTATAATTATGGTTTTCTTAATCAAAAGGGGACAATGTCAGACACTTTGCTATTCTGTTGTAGTGGCTTGCTTTATAGAGAATTAATTTAAGACAGAAAAATTACTTTTTGTGTGTGTAAAAAACATTATGTGTGCGCACACACACACACACACACACACTTAGACAAATTTAGCCGCCATCGCAAGAGGCCTTAGATGATAAACAAAATGTGTCTAAATCTGAGAAAAGTAATTATTAGGATTAGAATTGTGGTTTATCGTGAAAACAATTTGAAACAAAAATTCAATTTCAGGGTATGGTTTGGGTTTACGCTTTGCGAACCATTTTTCCATTGCTGTTTCGTAAAAGGTTCAATAAAAATTGCATTACAATACACAGTACGCTTGCCCTGCTGAATGCTATTTGTGTGCTGAATTAGCCAGTTTGACCATGGTATAGACCATTAACTATATCAGCTCAGCCTGGACAAGGTGCTTAAAGGAGTATGGTAAAGACAAGGACATCCTAGATATCTCAGACGCACACTGGATGGCAGATATATCCTTTGCTGTTGAAGTGACTGCACTAATTAATCAACAAACTACTAAGCTGCAAGGCAAGGGCCTCTTTGCACTCAAAATAGACAGCTTGATGACAGCTTTCATGAAAAAGTTGAAGTTTCTTTCAAGTCAATTAGAGGGCAACGTTCACTCACATGTCAACACTGCAGGAAGTCACACTGTCAGCTAATAACCTCCAAAAGTATTCATCCATGTTAGGGGCACTGCATGGTGAGATTTCAAGAAGATTTGAAGACTTCAAAATCAGAAAGAGTGAGGAGCATATGTTTTTTTTTCTCCCTTCACTCATTTATGTTGGTAATATACACTTTGATGTCCAGCTTGATCTCATTGATCTGCAGTCTGATAATCCTCTGGCAGGCATTTTAAATCAGTATCGCGGTCAGAGTTTTATTTCTCACGACAAGAGGAAATCTTCCCATATTTAGGAGGATGTTGGCTCTCTTTTGGATCTACCTACATCTGTGATCAAACAGTCTCAGTGATCCATATTTGTCTCTGCTGTCCTTCACACATCCACCTCAGACATTCAGCCTGACTTCAGTGCACTTGTTCAAGCCTAACACAGGCTAGATCTCTACTACTGAACATGAAGAGAAGGGGAAACCAAACAGAAAACACAGATTGCAGTTATAGTTTTTAAAGTTAGACTATTTCATAATTGGTAGAAGAATGCTAATTTTCTGATTGCCCATTGTGCAGTTTCACATGTTTGCCTTACTGCTGGTTATAAATGTCAGTTGGTTAACAAAAGCTAAGATTTCTGAACACTTTGGAGAGTCTTCCTTAAAAACACTGAAACATTTAAAGAAAGGAAATCTAACTGCAATGCCAAAAATTCATACAAAAAAGCAAAGTGGGACAAAAACATTCAGACCAGGAGGAGACAACTATCAAAAGTTGCTCACCTGCAACTGTGTCCATGCCCATCCTTTGGAAAATTTTCCTGCAACTCATCTCATGAGCAATTGAGAGCCAGGGGCAGGACACACATTCAATGTGTGCTAAAGTATTACATAACTGGAGCATTCAGTGATGCCTTCTCCTAACACACTCACCAAGGGAGGTACATGTTTTTGAAGATTGCTATACCCCAACAACTACTAAAAGTAATAAATTGTTTAAATAAATTTCATATTTAATGTACTTTTTGCCATCTAATATCAGTATGACAGCAATGTTTGTGCAATAGTGTGATGCAACCTGGAGTTACCAAAAATGACATGCATGTTTTTGAACAGGTTGATATGGCTTACTCACAGACCACTTCTGTGGATACTGAGACACCAAATTTGCACCGCCGTTACAGGCTGGAGAATAGAATTGAATAGTACCTTAGTGAGGAAATTCAGGTGTATCAGAAGCAAAATGATAGGCAGATGCACAAAAATAGGCAATAACTTGTAAATTTTATGTCATTATTCCGTGTTCATTGTTAGTTTATTCTGCAGAGTTTCAACACTTGATGCTGCCTCGCAGATAAATCTGTGGGTGCAGGTTGTAAAATTAGATCAATTTTTAACCCGTTCTAGTGGGAACAAAAAAAAAAAAAAAAAAAAAAAAAAAAAAAAGCTGGAAATTAAATGGGAAAGTGACTAAACATATTCTCCAAACTAAAAACAAACAATCAAGATAGATATTTACCTTCTGTTCACGCTCAAATGACTCCCAAATGCACTTTCTTTTGAAGAATACAAGTACAAAGGAGTTTGAGTTCATTGGTTCTGTGTCAGTATCTTCCTTCTGTAGCGCAGCATATGTAAATCACACAGCACAGAAGAAAGGAAAATGAAAGCAAGGACTAAATATAGCTTTGTCAGCATGACAGAAGAATAAAAGCACTCTCAGAGTCATTTTGGGATGCAGTGTAACTGGCTCTCTCTCAGGCCCTTCTTAGCAAAGCGATGGGGGTTCATAATTACAACATAGCCTCAAGAAAAATACAAATCCAAAGCTCCCGGTTCTTATTGAAGAGGCAAAAAGTCATAAATAGAGACTCATAAGAAAATACCCCATAGTGTTTATTAGTTTCATTTTTTTCCCCCTTTCTCCCATTGAAAATTCAATAAATCTGTACCAATTCTCTCACGCTGTCACACACAAACTGCCTGGTGAGGCTTATCCTTGCAGGCATTTTGTCCCAATCTCAGAGCCTGGCTAGTCAAGCGATGGCTGCAGCAGAGATATTACACTTTGCGTGCCATATCACAGATGTTATCGGACCTCATAAGCACTTATATTCAAGAAGAAACATATTAGACATGGGGAGGAAGAAAGAAAAAAACGAAACAATATTGTTTATTTGTTTCAGAGTGGAATCCATATGAAAAATGTAATATATGTGCTGCCCCTTGCACACAGATATTGTGCAAAACAGTCAACAGAAGCAAAAGGTGAAATTAAAATGACAGCAGACGTTGCCATGTTTTCGCTCAACGTCTTGTCTGGCGAAGAACAAAAAAAAAAAAAAAAAACAACGTTTCTGAATCCCCAGGATGTTAAAATACCGCGCATGAGAAAGCCAAGGAATGTAAAGGACACCATAAGGACTTCAATATTTTGAGAGCCCAATCATTCATCTTCTGCTAGTGGCGGCTGACTGAAATTGTGTTGAAATGCGTGTGGGTGGAGGTGGCAGCTGTGACAGTAGTCAGGTATATCAACTGCACAGTCATAATCTCTCTCAGGCTGCTAGTGAGCCACTACAGCTGTCAGGAAGCGGCTGTATACAAATGCACTGGTTTGCCCAGAGAAACAGCAAACAGATGTCAACGACAACAGCGCTGTCAATCCTTCAATACCATTAGGAATCTCTCCGTTTAGTAATCTTGGTGAGCAAGTGTATGTACATATTTCAAGACATTGTGAGGGATTAGCCACCGTTTTGTTTTTTTGCATTAAAATCTTAAGCACTAAACTCTCCCCAACCCTTTATATTCATACTTTAAAATCTGTTGCAAGTCAGCCGCAAAACATGCTGTACAATAAGCCAGAGCATTTTAGATCAGGATTAATTGACTCATCCTCAATCTTGTTGTAGACTGTCTGGCATGGCAAGCGTGCTCTGGCGCCTATTGTTTCTGCCTGAGGAAGAAGAAAAAGAAGAGCTGTGATGAAAGATTTAATCTTTTTATTTACTTCTAATTTAAGGTTCGTACATTTCTTCTGATCCCAAGATTATTCTTTTTAATGTGGAGCCAATCTGATCCAGTCTTCGTTTTAGACTGGATACAAACGTCGTTCTTGGGTTGGATTTCACCGATCATTTGGGGAAAAATAGCTTGTGAGAAACTTGATAACTTGCGAGGCTGCTGTTACAGGCTAATTTATGGAAGGCTAATGCAACAACAATAATAATAAAATCAGAGGATACATAATGTACTTGCATGCACTTTCTTAATTTTCCAAGGCACCAAGCAATAAAAATCTCAGTATGCATCTTGACTGTTGTGGTAGCAGAAAAGCACGGCTGCATTATGGGTAATTCTGCCGCTGAGAGTGGCATCATAAAGACCCGCCTCCCGCGCTGTGATTGGTCCGGTCTGTTTTGGGCCGAAGGGAATGGACAGATATACGCTCTGTAGGCAAACAGCAGACTCATCATGAAATCATGTAAACTGTCACCTTCACCCATCAAACTCAGTGGGTGGGATTAGAGAGACTCTGATGCCTGATTGGCTGCTTCATATTGAGCAAGACAAGAGAACTTTTTAGTTGAATATTGACTCCGAGGTATCATATTTTCCATAAAGTGCAGAAATGATATGTTGCAATTTGTTTATTACACACTGGTTGAGTAAATCCAGCCTCCATACTCCTAGTTTGGTCTAAAATCTCTCTAGAAAGTTCATGGGAGAACCTTAGCCAGCGTTAGCAAGTAGGCGGGGCTAATGTTGATCCTGTCTCTTACAGCTTCCCCCATGCTGGACCACAACCACAGCGAGCTCCCTCGCAAAATCTTTAGATATATTTCGGACTAAACTAGTATGGAAGGTAACTAGGCAATGGAAGGCCCATGAAGGAGCCTTCAATTTAGCCCCGCCCCTGACAGCTAAACAGTGCCAGCTTGTAGTGACATCGCAGCTGAAGGAATTCTGCAGTGACACTGAAAACGTCTCTCATAGAACAAAATCTGCAGCATAAAATGAGATCATAACCTTTTATTTTCTAACAATGTTTGAGTTTTCACAGTCTTATTTTTCAATGCCGAATCTCTTTCGATATCGCTGCAAGTGATTTTTCCATGTTTGATGTTACATACCAAATCTCTTTTCAAAGTCAATGCAAGTTGTCACTGTTTTATCTCCACATCTATAGAGGCTGGAGTTGCTCAACGAGTGTGTGGTAAACAAATTGCAACACGTTATTGAAGTTATTTCTGCTCTTTACATCAAATTATTGACCTCGGAGTCAATATTCACCCAAGAAGAAGTTGTCTTGTCTTGCTCAGTGTGAAGCAGTCAAGCAGGCGTCAGGGTCTCCCTAAAGGCCCATTCATACCTCACGTAAAAGACGGATACGGATACGTGTGGAGTGTTTCATACGTTCTAACCGTCGATTTCGTCCGTACTTTGACACGAAAATTGGGAGCTTACGCTTACGGACTCAACGGATCAATACGGAGCAATACTACCGGAAACGGTGGGGGCGCTATTGAGTTTGTAGTACAAAATGTCAACAAAACCACGAAGAAGGTTGTAATTCTGGGCTTTAAACAATGGCGGGATTCGAGGAACAACTTGCGGAGCTTGTCCGCAACTACCCACACATATGATGTGTCGTGTCCGGGGCACAGGGACAAACAAAAAGTTTACTTAAGGAGCAAATACAACAAAATCACGTCTTGGACCGTCGCCATGTTTGATCAGTGACGAATCATTGGCGCCCAGCACTGCCACCTAGAGGAAATATTGGTTATTGCGCACCTCAACGGACGGAGGTATGAAGGAGTCAACGGATAGAACGTACGGACAGAAATACGGACGTGTAGGCCAAACGTAGGGTATGAATGGGCCTTAATCCAGCCCACTGAGTTTGATGGGTGAAGGTGACAGTTTAAATGATTTCATGATGAGTCTGCTGCACGACACCATGACATAAATAAATACAGAAACGTACAGTTATTTATTTAATTTTCCATTTAATTATTTCATGTCACATTTATTTCATGGTAGATGCAATGGTGCATTTATTTATTTTATTCTACATTTCATTAATTCATGGTATATTTACATTTATTTATTTTATGATACATTTATTTAATAGCGTCCCCCCGTAACACTCCATATTAACTACGCTAATTCTAGTAATTGCAAATAACAGTCATTTAAGACTTTAAATAATCATCATACTGCATGTTCTTGACTTATTTTACTACAAAAATAAATAATTTTCATAATTCATAACTCATTTTCTTAGTCTTTCACATAGAGACAGTGTAATGTGGATTCTACTAGCAATTTTTTTTTATACCCAGTGTTGGCAGAAAGGTTTGTTTAATTACAATTTTGGCAATTTATTTTGTGGGCTGCAGCTGCCTTTCAGAGCATTTAATCTGGATCAAAGAGAAAATAAATAAATAAAATAAAGAAATTGGATCAGAGCATCTCTACCTATACATCGACATGCTCCCCCGGCTCAGATCGTAACAAACAACAAGCTAAATTATCACAACTGCACGATAACACACAGCTACACATTTCAATGGACCCAGGTGACTACGAACCCATTCAAGCCTTGGGTAGATGCATAGAACAAATGTGTGTTGATGTACCATAATTTAATTAATTGAATAAGAGCAAAAACTGAAGTAAATATTTTTGGACCAAAGGAAAAGCGAGCAAAAGTCAGCACATAGCTTCATTTATTACAGCTAGGAACCATGGATGAAGCCCAAAGTCTGGGTGTAGTGATGGCCTCAGGCCTGAATCTTCCAACTCACATTAAGACGACCAACAAGCCAGCCTCCTATCACCTTTAGAACATTTCCAGGACTAAAGGACTAATGTCCCAGCAAATTCTTGTAAAACCTCACCCATTAATGTATCTTTAGTTGAACTGATTACTCCAACGGTGTCTTAACAGGTTTGCCAAAAAGGTCAATCAGACAGCTGCAGCTGATCCAGAAACACTGCTGCACATGTCCTCACCAAAACTAAAACAGTAACGCACATCACGTTCCAAGCTCCTTTCACTGGATTCTTGCATCTCAAATTATAGACTTAAAAACAATTGTATTAGTTTATAAATCACTGATAGGCCAATCAGCAAAATACAAACAACATTTGTCACTGTATCAACCATCCAGACCACTCAGGTTCAAATTTACTCTGCAACCTCAGAACCAAAAGTGGAGATGCAGCATTCAATGTTTATTGTCCATTAATCTGGAACTAATTTCCAGAAAACTGTAAAAATGCTGAAGCCCTGAGTTCTTTTAAATCAAGGTTAAAGACCCATTTGTTTAGAGCTTCCTTTGTTCTTATTAAACCATTCACTGAAACATCATTACTTTTAGTCAATAGCTCACGTTTTCTTTATGTTACTGCAATGTACCTTTTTCCTCTTTTCTTTTGTTTCCATCACTTAGAATTATCATGTTACTGAAATGTACCATACAGATAAACTTGCCTTTCCTTTATTTAACCAAAACCTTTGCTTTCATTGCTCCCTTTTACCCGAGATTACAAAATCTGCATGAAGTAAAGGAAAACTTTCAGATGTTCTTGGAAACATCTGAAAGTAGACTAAATGTGGCAGTCCATTTGAGTTGTTGTGCAAGTCAACTTTAGTGGAATTCCTTTCACAAGATTTCATTTATGCTGTTTATTTTAAATCATGACAGACAAATGTGCAGTAGGACTATGCAACGTAATCTATCATTTTAAATCCAACATCTCTTTAAAAAAGGCAACAAATACACATATTAGTGGCTGAAGATTTAAACAAGCATAAAAAAAATTGTAATGGTTGAAGGGTATTGTGGTTCTATGATTTTATTTTTCTTCCACATCAGATCTGTGATGTTCTGGGTTACATGAGTGCAGTCTCTTTTCGCAGGTTTTCAGGCACCAGACCAACAAACCATTAACTTATTAACCCACCTTCGTAAAAGGTATCGAGAGTAGTTCTAGTTCAGTTGTAAATCTAAGTTTCTTGCCTTTAAGTTCCTTACATTAGTGTCTCTTCATTCTCCTAGGAACTTGTTGGAGTCTCACCTTGTGTCCTCTCTGAAAGCTTTGTCACAACGCCAAGCAAAGACCAACAACAAACTGCTTACCTTAAGTCTCAAACTTCAGTCCTGGACCTGCACCTTTCAGATGCGTCTCGCCTTCAACGCACCTGACTCAAATATCTCCTTAGCAGAGCTCTACAGAGCTTGACTGCATGCTGGTGAGATGGTTTAGTCATTTGATACAGGTGTGTAGGGCAAGTGACACGTCTAAAAGTTACAGGACACCCACCCTAGAGGATCTGAGTTTGAGACCACTGCCTTAAATAGGGTGTGTCCAAATTCAGGTGCTGTTGTTAAAATATTGTTTGTTTCCACATGTAGGTAAAAAAAAAAAAACAACAACAACCATGACATTTATAGTTCAGGAATTCTTGGAAAGAAGTGAAATAAGCCAAAATTGGTGTTAAATTTGAGTCACTATTCAGAAGTTTTTAAAAGCAAAGGAAAGGCACAGTAGTGGAAATGTTCAATGTCACATAGCATGAGTGAATATATAATGAAACTGTGCACTCCAATTTTAATTGTTTGTATAGGCAACCTTGGGTTTGACCTAAAACAGAGCCCTTCTATTGACAACACTATCAGCAACTTACCAGAATCTCCCGAGCCCATCACACTCAGTAGCAATGACTTCCAGCCAAGAAAAAAAAATCAGTTTTGTCAATCCTCTTTTTTCCCCTTTTTTTGTTTGTTTCCACTTCATTTGGCACTGCATGAAGTAAACTCTAATTAAACAATCATGCCCATGCAGCCCGTTCCCCCTCTTGTCCTATTGACTTTGCAATAGCACTCATCCTCTCCACCGTATAAACTCCCATGTCTAATGCCAGTCAGGGAGAAGAGCTGTTGTCACACACTGTTTGTCCCTCCATCTCTCTTCGTCTCTGTGAGCACAGAGTCAGCATCAAACCACCAGGCACAAAGAGCTTTGAGAGAGAAAACCAAGGCTTGAAGTGCTGAGTTTTGGCTTAACTGCTGAGCACAAATATGACTCAAGTAAACAGTCATATTGCAGACTTGCATCTTCAAAGTGCCTTTAAATAAGTTTCGCTTGATGCAATGGGCATGAAAAACTCACTATGAGTCAAAGGATTTCTATATTTGAAGTACATGATGCCACATTCAAAACCAAAATCATCCACAGAAAAATATATATATATTCTGCTGTGGTTATCTTAAAGGCAAATAAACATTGAATACTATTTTTTTTAAATCACCTTCATCGATTTTATATTTTAACTACATTCAGTTCAAGGTCACTACGAGACTGGAGTCCATCCAGCAGCTAGATGAGAGATGAAAGTACATGAGTTTTGATGATTAAACGGAGCACAAAAAAAAAAAAAAAAATACAATGTTCGGTGGAAAAACAGAGAAAATACATGGTGCATCAAATTCATTAAGCTAACATTTCTCATAAAAATATTTTATTTTTCAAATCAAAGTTTACGCATCTGCACACACCAATGAACGTTTGCTTCTAAAAAAAAAAAAATAAACAAGCCCCACCACGAAAAATACCATTGCTTTGCACTGGTGTAGTCTGACCCAGTTTAAATTAGACATTATGCATAAATCTTCATAAATATAAATGTATGCATAAAGTCTTATCTAAATGTGGGCAAAGAGAAACAAATTCTAACGAATTCATGAAAGAAATACCATCTGCGGAAACCAGGTGGTCATTTTGACGTAGTAGAAGAAAAAGCAAAAGTGTGACCTGCTGTGCTGCTGACCTTACAAAACCAAAGCTGGAATGGGGTTTAATTTAGCAGGTGCTGACCAAGTGCACATCATGCAACCTAGAAAACAAAAAAAAAAAAGTTTTCTTTTATCAAGAGATAATAACATAACGTAAACATGATAAAGAAAGAGCAAGTATTTCTTATTTTTGATCATTTCCAAGTTCAGAAAAACTGAGCGAAAGTCCGGTTGCCTCCGTCTTAAGCCTGTTTGCTTTTGCAATGACCCAGATAACTGAGAATTTGCACAGATATATTTTTGACAATATCACACTTTCTTACAGGAAATAGCTTCATAGAGATTGATAGACTTAACCGTTTTCTAATCAGATCTTTTGTGTCCCCAGTACTTTTTTTATCTGCGAGAAAATCTATTTAAAAGGATGGATTTTCTCATCTTTAATCATCTGCCTTGATGCATTAAAAACATCCACATCACAGAATGATTCTTTCGTGGTGCAAGCTGATGCACTTAAGATTTTGAAGAGTGCCCCCATCTTGTCCAGGTCCCAACTCACTCTGTTAGGAAACAATTTTTTGCTCTCTTGTTGGCATATCCATGGGCGAGACACTGACTCCAAGGTGTTATTACATCTGAAGGTGATGAGGTCCCCGGAAACTTAACGCAGTCAATCACGTAAACAGTCATGTCACTGGTCTCTCAGGAGAAATCATCGGGCATCTTCAGATAGATCAGCTCTGTTCATCTTGGAAAGCGGTGAGAGCAGCCACTGCAGAGTTTTATATATTATCACAACGAAACATTTGCTGATAAGTCGCCTGGCATAACTGAACATCAATGTGCGACCCTGTTTATATGGTTACGTATATGTGAATCATCGGTGTAGAATTCACAGAATGTCACCTCCCAAAAGGCCGGGGTGCATCGGTTTTTCTGTGAAGTCACAGTCTTGTTTTAGTTTTTTATTTCCATTTTTAATAGATAAGCTGACAGTCTAAGCTTTAGAGTTCAAAGTCACCCCAAGTGCACAAATAAAAAGTGACTGAAAAAATAAAAAGCATATTGGACTTCCATATTTACGAGCCACCTCAGGTTTTCACCAAAGGCTGAACATTTGGTTAGATTAAGTAATCTTATCGTTGGGTCATTGCTCCAACATTCAACATATCAATTCTGTGGCGGTGGAGTACATGTGAAGGATATATGTTGTGACACAAATGCCTGTGTGACAGCCTGGTTTTGCTAGTGATCAAAATACGCCTCCTAAAGTTTCAGACGTTGAGGGATCAATAACTTAAAGGTATAGGGGAAGATCTTTCTTTGGTTTCGAGTTCCGGGGTGGGGAATCATGTTATCTATTGGTTGTACCACATGCCAATCATTGTGATGTACACACATAAGATTCTCTCACGTGACCCCCCTAAAGAGTGGAAGAGCAGATTGGTCTTGCACATGCGCAGTCATTCAAAAGGTAACTTGGGTGTTTCTTACCTACATTTGCAGAAAAATCATCCAGTCTACCTTTAATGTGGCTTAATTTGTATGCCATGGAAACACAATGAAGATAAATGTTATTAATTGTTTGAGTCTAGTTACCGTGCTTCTAGTAAGCTAAATACTTAAAGGAGTCATCACCTGGAATTCGGGCTTTTTGATGTTAAAACTTGTATGTTGGTGTTGGGCCTAAGTTAAAACCTTCAAGAAAATCAGGAGTGTGAAAGTGACTTGTTGTTGTTTTTTTGTGTGTGTGGACTCCTTGTACAAACCATAAAAACCCACACGAGCATGCTCTCTACCAAGCAAGATTTAGGTGCTGCTCCTAGATTAACGTCACTGTGGAAGGACGCTAACGTAAGCCACGCCCGCTTCGTGTCTACCAAATCTTATAGCTACTTTCTGTATGCGCGTGACATTTTACACCCGAGTGTTTCGTTGACTTGGGACAATACCAGGTGAAGATGGCATCAAGCCTGTATTTGGATAAAGGGGTGATTCCAACAGGGACTCCTTGTGGGACTTTTTACCGGGGTTCTCTCTTCTCTGTTCGCTTTGCTTTGACTACAAGCGTGGAGCTTTTAGTATGGGCAGCTGCAGTGTCTGTGTGTGTGTGTGTGTGTGTGTGTGTGTGTGTGTGTGTGTGTGTGTGAGTGAGAGAGAGAGAGAGAGAGAGAGAGACAGACACTCATGGTAGCGCTGACACTGGGAAATAATGGCAAACAAACCACGGCACATGAACCTGCTCACACGCAAGTCAAATTCTCACACGTAACCTCCTGAGAAATAAAAAGGGGTATGGAAAAAGGTCAGAATGGACTCTATTTAAAACATTTTTCTCCTAAAATTGACTAAACATGAATTTAAAGTAATTTTTAGAAGGATAGTATATGTAAAATATCATGGCTCCTTTAAATTTAGACTTGAAGAATTACAGGAAAATTATGATCTGAAGAAAGAAAAGATACCGTGTCTTGATATCATAATTTGAAGCTAAGTGCATTCTCTCCTATTTTTTGTAGATCCAGTTCAGTGAATGTCGATAAAAAGAAACTAAAGGAGTATAACAATTTTAAACTATGTCCATCTTCTCACCTTATTTATTGTCCGCTTTTTACCCTTTCTCTCCAACTGCTATACTTATTTCATGTACTTTCATCTAAAGGAAATGAAAAAAAATCACAAAAGTTAATATAGAAATTAGTAGGTATTTCCACATCAGTTCAATGTATTTACCTTCCATGCGGTGCCTTGTTATTATTTAGCAGTCAAACGTGTTCCAACAAACCTCATCAATGTGTTTGTCACGCAAACCTAGCATCGCTAAGTGCACAAGTGTGCACATTACAGTGCATGAGGCAGAGTCCGCTGAAGGCGTAGGGTTCGCTCCTCTTCTTTTCGACAGCCCCCAGTGGCTAGTGGTGCTAACGAGACTCAAGGTGGGGCGGTTTTCTTTGTAATAAAGGAAAGGGAGATAGGAAGGAAAAAAACAACAATGAAAATAAGAGTTTACAGCAGTTTCATTGAGTGTACCCAGCATTCTTTTTCTAAGTTTCATACATCAGTAAAACAAACTGGTGGTATTATACCAAAGAAATGTCTGTAAAAATGGTAAGCCACAAAAGGTTATTGCTAAATAAGCTTGCTGTCCACCGACACTACCTAAGCATATTAATGGAAAGTTAAGTGAAAGGAAAAGATGTGATAGAAAAACGGTGCACAAGGAAGGGGTATAGCTAGAGCCTTGAGGATTATGAAGTATAAGGTAATTTGAGAGTTTTATGAGATATTCAAATACATGAGACTTCTGCTCCATAGCCCAAAGTTATCTTTTCAGATAAAAGTAAATTTAGCATTATTTTTTTTCAGAATCAAGGTCCCAGGGTCTGGAGGACGAGTGGAGACATATAGAATCTAAGGAGACCAGTTTAGTTTGAACTGTAAGCCCCAACCACAACTTTTTTGTCCTCAATGAGAAACCCTCCTTCTTTCCCTCCTGGTCTCTCCTCACAGATCATTCCAAAAATTAGCAGGCTATGTCTTGGAAACGACATCCAAAACTCAAGCAGGCTGTTCATGAGCTGATCAAATGTTCAAGGCCAATAACCAAACAAAAATAAGCCTAAAACAGAATCAAAACAGGAATGAGAAATGAGCAGTCTTATTGTACTTGTCAATCACATAAGAAAAATATTTGTTATGCATTGCTGATGTGAGTTTTACCAGAAGTGGCACAGTTGGTGGCACTTATGCCTTGCAGCAAGAAGGACCAAGATTCAGATTCTGGCTTGAGGACTTTTTGAATGGAGTTTGTATGTTGCCCATCTGCATGAGTGGGTTCTACAGATACTCCAAAAACATGGCTGTTGGGTCAGTTGGTCTTCTGTTTGTCCCGTGTGTATCTTTGTTGCCCTCTGATGGACTTGTCATGATTTGGGTTGTTGTTTATGTTTCTGAACTGTTTTAGGTCAATCATTTTACTCTCCTGGATCCACTTATCTCAGTCACCTCCCAGCCTCCACTCAGTACCATTATTGGTGCCACCTGTTGCTGCAGATAATGAGCCCCAACTCAGCTCACATGTCACTGCATCTACTTATACCTGCATCATTCCACTACTCCGTGCCAGAACGTTTAATCTTGTCTCGTTGCATGCATATGGTGTTCCACTGTGTCTTCCCATTGCTCTGCCTGTTGATCCTTTGGACCTGTTCTTGCCCTGCCCTCAGTAGTTTGTTCAACTAGTGCATGTGAGCATCGCCTGGTAAAGGTTGTCTCCTGTCTCGCACTGCCCACGCTGGGAACACATCGGTGCCTTCTAGTCAAGCATGGTCAAGTCAGATGCTGCCTGCATCCTCTGGTCAAGACTGGTTCTGCCTGCTACACCTGCCTGCATTATCTGGTCAAGTCAGCCTGCATTATCATCTTCTGTTCAATCCTGTCTGCCTGGCTCGTCTGCCATAATCACCTTAAAAGTAGCTCTACACTCTGTTAGGCTGAATTATCAGGTTAATCACGAACATGATCATTACAGAATTGGTAAACTGTCCAGTGTGCACCCCACCTCTCCTTGGAGATAGCCACCATCTCCCCTGCATGAATGAGCAGGTATAGAAGGATGGATGGTGGGAACCTTGTTAATGTGATGAAGGTCATCCATGGTCTAGAAATGTTTGTTGTTGTAAAACTCCCAAAGTCAAGAAGGGATGACCTCTTCAACATCTCCTCTTAACCAGTTGCTGATTGATACTACTACAAAATCTGGAACACCATTAAAGAAAAAAAATGACCAGATTATGATAGAACCTGCTCTAGGGCCTCAGTATAAAATAATAAAACAGATTTCCAGCCCATGCATGTAATGTTGGAAGCTATCAGGACCATCCAGATAACATTTATTTTCTTCAGGATACAGCACTTTCTTCCATCTTTCAGTGTGTCATGTTTGGTAAGCCCTTGCAAATTCCAAATATTCTCTATTGGGATTTAGGCTCTACCTCTTTCATCACAGCCAGCACATGTAGGCCTTTTTCGGCTATTTTAGGTATACTACCTCAGATTTTCTGTGAAATAACTTTCAGAATCTTATAGGAAATTCAGAAATTACTTACTGCATTTTTTTTACTGCATTTATTCATCTGTAGTGAAGGAAGACACCTTGCTTGTGTAACTCATTATTATTGCTAACTTAAAGCTAGAAAGCTTTATTACCTTTACCATCAGAGGGAAATTGTGAATGCCTGACAGAAAGCAACATGAAATGTCTGCAAAATTGTCTGAAGATTTGGAGTTTTTAGAGTTATTGTCTTAAACTTTTGATCAACCACAGCCTGTGCGCTCAAATGGTGTTTAAAAGTCCCCCAATCTATTTGTTTTATGTTCCTACTCATCTTGGTTCTTTTTTTTTTTCATTTTGAAATTCTACATACAACCTTGTTCTGATTCAGTGGTACAAAATGTGAATACTTGTCATTTCTTACCTGATCTTAAGCTTTTCATCACAGGTGTATTGAGTAAAGAAAAATCAGACAAAGAGTGCAGAAGAAGCCTGAGTGAAAGGAGAACAGCATGAATTGGAGGGAAGGCCGAACAGTGAATCTAATCAGAGTTTTGATGGAAAAGCACATTTGTATAAAATCAGAAAAATATTAAGGAGCTCAATAAAATCATCAAAGTAAAAACAAAACATCCTGCCCTTAATCTGTTTGCCCAGAAAGCTGTCACACAATTTATGCTCATACAGTACATGCTTCAAAATAAAGCAGGAATCCTGCTATTCGCTGTCACTGCAAACCTGTAGCCTATTGTTAAATTCTATGTTGTTGTTTTTTCTTATACATGTCATATATTTGAATTTATCTCTCATCTTTTTTCCTCAAATAAAAATATGCAAATATACGAACACTCAAATTCTCAAAAAGTACTAGCTGTATTACAACATAGTCTGTTAACAAATCATAAAATACCTGGTGTTGGCTTTGCAGTTTCAAATTAAACCACACTCAAAAGCACTCTCAGCTCATTATGTGGGTCATCCACCTACTTTGGTCAATTCAGATTTTATTTACAGCCTCATATTTTAATAAAGTAGCAATCTAAATATAATTTGGTTTTATTTGTGAGAGTGTATTTCTACATCGTGACGTCCATGCTACAACGCACTGTGGTTGCAGACCGCGCCCTGTCTTTCCCAGCAGTGACACTGCACGGCAACCCTGGTCGCTGGGTTGAATGGGGTAGAGGGCTAGGCACACTCAGTTGAACAACTCACGAGGGATGTTTTCCTTCATGCGGCTCAATCAGCCACCCAATGATTCATTTCACAGACACTTGGGTAATTATAGGACTCAGCTTTTCACCCCGGGGATGAAGCTGCACAAGGAACGCCAGGGTGTAAGGCGGGGGCGGCTGGTGGTTGGTGCAGGAAGTGAGCCACGTGGGAGTGAGACGTGACTGAGTGAAAACAAGGAGACAAGAGCGATGCGAATGACGACGATGTGGGAGATGTGGTGAAATTCGACTGACAACTGGTGTAAGACGGCCGTGTTCAGCTGGAAAAAAAAATATACACACTTTGGCTGACTCTTGAATGAAGAAAGCTAATCATTGTTGATTGGGCTCTGCAAAACAACCATAACTCATGTGACAAACAAAAGGAAGCAGCGAAAACACACAGAGCGTGACCTTTTCAGGTGGAGGGTGAAACAGAATCTGTAAAGGGTCTATACAGGTAGACATGGATAAACTGGCATTAGGTGATGTTGGACTGGGGCTGGTGTAGAAATCAAGTGATGCCAAGTGTGCACGGCTCCCCCGAATGGTCAAACTGGAAATTATTTTTTACAGTAAACCTCCTCAGAATTCATACAAGCTATGTATTGTATGCTTACAAATGAGAAATGCTATAATGCTGTAGAAGCAACAATCTAGGAAATTCTAGTTAATGGACATGCTCTGATTCCTTACTATCAGGAAGTCCACATAATTCAGTTCAAAGGCTTCAGCTGATCCAAAATGCTGCAGCAAGAGTTCTGATTTAAAAAAAAAGAGATAGATCATATTTCTCCTATTTTAGCTTCCCTTCATTGGCTTCTTGCTAAATCAAGAAGAAAATTTAATATTGTCCTTTTCATGTATAAAGCCCTTAATAATCAAGCTCCCCATCATATATCAGAGATCTGCAATATACTTTTAAAGGGGTCATGATGACAAATTAAACTTTTCTGTGGTTTTGGGGGCGTAATATGATCTGTCTCACACCAATGAGGCCTTGTGCATATCAAGAGTGGGTACCAGAGGGCCAGTTCATGAGCAGTCAGCTTTGTTTCTTTGCCCAAAACCGGTCAGGTACCTATCTTCCTACATAGGTTATCTTCCTACGTAATTCATATTTTCCAATTAGAACACACTGTCGAGCAACATAGAAAGTACTCTCTAACATAGAAAGTACTCCTGCAACAGTGCTTCCATGCTCTTTTTGTGTCTCTGCTCTGGCTTCTCAAACCCCCAGTCTGTCGTGGCAGATGGCCGTTCTCTCTAGAGGTTTCTTCCTGTTAAAGGTGAGATTTCCTCTCTACTGTCGCTACGTTCATGCTCGGCATGAGGGATAGCTGCAAAGCCATCAACAATGTAGATGACTGTCCACTGTGGCTCTACGCTCTTTCAGGAGGAGTGAATATAGCTTGTCAAAGACGCAATGCAATCTGCTGGGTTTCCTTAGAGGGGAAACTTTTTGAGCAATCTGTTTGTATGATTTGACTGAATTTGACTTTTTAAAGTGCCTTGAGATGACGTGTTGTGAAATAGAGCTATATAAATAAAACTGGATTGAAGTGAATATAAACCATATTCCTATGTCATTTTGGCAGTGTTTTAGGTTTTGTTGTCCCCTGAAATGTAAACCTTCTCATCAATCTCATCTCATTTGCAGGCTCAGACAGGAAGTACTCCAGAAATATGTCGTATTTAGCTCCATCCTTCTGTCAATAAACTCTGACCAGCTTCCATGTTATGTTGAAGAACGCTATTCCTACAGCATGATGCTGTCACCACTTTCACTGTAGCCATGGCATGTTCTAAATTTTGCTTTTCCTTTGCAAAGCATTTTAAATGTAAGCTGGACAAAAAGTATCATCTGACCACAGCGCCCCCTTTCATATGTTTGTTGTAAAACGTGAATGTCATGCTGTAAGATTCACAGGGGATCTCTCTTGGCTCTCTCGTGGTTTACTGCAGCCAATCCATAAAGGTCAAAGACTGCTTTATCTTTTCTATAATGTTTAGATTTTTTTATTTGCTTAAGTTTTGACATTTTCATGTTTCATCCTTTGATGTGATTACATCTAATGTTTCCATGCTTTCATGGTTTTTCTTTTTGATTTATCAGATGTTGTTGTTTTTTTTTTCCCTTTGTTCTTCCTATAAAGCACTGTGAATTACCCTGCGCCTGAATGGTGCTATACAAATAAATTTGCTTTGCCTTCCTTTCAAAACTCCTATAGACTAAGAGAGTGCATGAGTAATAGTTGCCCTGGCAACATATTCTTTCACCTGAGCTGTAGATCTGCTGCTTATTAGGCGTGTTCTGAAAGTAGTTGGTTGTACTGCATTTAATTTTTTTAGAAATAATGGAATAAAAGGGGTGGACTATACATAGACACACCACACTTTTCAAATTTTATTGTAAAACTGTTTCAAAATTGTGTATGTTTGTTTGTTTTCTTATATTCTACATGCTACCTTATATTGGTCTAACACCAAACAGCTCAGTTGAATATATCAACATTTTTAATTGTTCGTTAATACTTTTTCAACCCCCTGTACGTAGATGACAACAGCTGCATGAAAGGTTACAAAAAGAAAACCGGTTGGAGCTTCTTGATTATGATCATGTCCAACTGATGTACAGCCTGCCTTCATACTTTTTGTCTTTACCCTCAGATATGAAATTCAAAATGTACTTGTGTGAATCACATTTTTGTTTGGAGAAGTGATTCTTGATGTCAGGAGTTTACCATTTAATTTTAATACCAATCTGTAAAAGACAGGCTAATGTACTGAAAATGGGAGGCGACACACTGTACACCTACCTAACCATACTTAGCTCGATTTTAGTTTCTATAACACATTAAATATCAAGCAACATGCTGCAGACTAAGTAATAGAAAAGCCAAAAATATTTTGCCATTGATAAAAAAAGAAAACTTCAACATGAGAACAAAACCTCACCTTTAAGTATTGTGCATCAGAATCCACTGAATAGGACAACATGGCAAATATAAAAGTGCTGGTGAAAATAGTTAACAGCAAACAGTTGTAATTGAAAAAACAAGCTCACATGGAAGCTGTTCAGTTGTGTTGCATCTATAAAGAAGATATGAAATAAAAATACATAAGCGGATCCTAGCTGGCACACCTAAAGGTTGCTTTTAGTTGAGGTTGTTGCACCTCTGAAATGTAAGCAGAAGCATTTGTAGGAGTAGTCCTACATGTTGTCAGATATGCTATGTAAAAGCACAAACTAATGCAGTATTACTGCACTTTTTGGTTAAAGTGCAGTAATACTGCAAGCAAAGGTGCAGCCACTGCTTACGGAAGTAGCAGCAATTTGCCGTGATGTGCAAAGGGAGCTTATCTCTACATGCCCTGCTCCAAATACCTCCCTCAGAGTCTCCTCAAGCACTTTCTATCCAGATTGACTTTTTTTTTTTTTATTTCCAGACATGTCATATTCAGAAATGTGATGCTTTGTTGGTAATTCCAAGGCTAGGAAGATCAGCAGCATATTTCCAGGGTGACAGCCATAATCTATCGGCTGCTCTCAAGCAAGGGAAGACATTAAATAATGTTTTGGGGAAGATTAATCCATCCCCCACATGGGTTGGATCTACAAAGATGCTGTGACATAAGTCATTTCTCAACAGTTAAGACCTTTGGAGTTGAAATGTTAGAGAGTTACAAATAGCATTTTTGTTTCACTGTGCTAAGCTCTCTAATCGCAGGGTAGCATGAAATCAAAGGGAAGTAAACCAAATAAGTCTGCTTTTGAAAAAAAAAAAATCTTATTTCATTTGGTTTTATGTAAAACTAATGAATAGCCTTTGCATACGGCCTTATGTATTATTTAGGGTTTCAAAATGAGCACACCCTTTATTTTGTTTTCCTAAATACTCAGTTGTACATAATGCTGGCTTTGGACAAATTAGTTCAATTACAAACTGTGCTTTTCAAGACCTGTGATGAAGTAGGACAATATTAAAGGTCAGATCATGACGTAACAAATTGTTTTCTTTAAGATTTTAAGCATGTTTGCGTTTAGTTATAAAAGCTACACGGTGGATTTTACAGATGATAAGGGCACATAGGATAGTGTAAAAAGTTTATATCACCTCTGCTTTTGCAACACTAATAAATGACAAACTATCCCACAACTGAAATAAATAGTACCCCCCACTCCCCTTGTATTCTGTTGGAGGAGAGAATTTAGCAGGGTAGATCATTGACAGGCAGGAAGAGCAGCAGGCAGCAGACAGACATGATGTACAGCTCTGCATAATCAGCTCTCAGTCCCATTAATCTGAGCAGACTGCAACACTTGATGAGACTGTGATGCATATGGCGAAAGGTCCCTCCCAAAGATGTCACTTTGAGGAACAGTGTAAGAGTCGCAATCAAAGCAGGATCCAAGTCGCTCTGCCACGCCCTTTTTCCCACAACATTATCATGGTGAAAGGACAAAAAGCTACTTTGACCTTCCTCCGACCAAGCACGGCATGTTAAGTTGTGGTCCGGCGCACAGTATGGCACCGTCCACACAGAGATGAGGTAAGGTGTATCCAAGGTATTTTGCCATTTAGGCTACGCGTCCACATGGATGCGGCTTTTTAGAAACCGTAAACGATCGTTTTGGAAATCGGGTCCCAGAGGGGATAAATTTCAAATCTGTGCTTTTGTTTATCCGTGTGTACGTGTGAGCTGCATCTTTTCTTAGATGACGACGTTGTAGCTTCACCTCTCTCTGTAACCCGCATGCGCCTCACTCACAAATAACAACAGAGATTGCCCCATCACGTGTTGTGTTCATGCTGAGGCAAACGTTAGCTTTGTTTTGGCTAATAGTAGCATCATCAGACTCTTCCTCTCTGGCGAGCCTGCTCTGCACGGCATGCCCCCTACCAACGTATATAAAGATCATGTTGTAGATGTGTAAATATCTGATCCCCCACCATGTGGCTGTGTTTACTTCATGTGACTTGTCTACACATGCTCGGCGTTTCTTTGCATGTTTCTGTGGCAGGATCACAGCAGCACCAATGGGCCCCGCATACCTGCATTTTCAGTTGTGCAGCTTCCTCCCATATTGACGCACCATGCTTCTTAATCAATTAAGACAATTTACTGTATTTATTTCCATGTGGACCGGGCCTAATTGAACAGGCCTCTGTTGACCTGAGGGTTTATCATGGTTTAGACCTAAAAAGTAGCTTTCAAAAGAATGCAATCACCAAGCTTTTAAAACAGAGCTTTTTACAAGAAGAGACATCGCAGTGTGAGTGTGAGAAGAAAAGTTTCAGGACTAGTCTAATACGATCTATTTTCCTCACACACTCTCGCAGCAGCAGTTTGGATGAGCTGATTGACTTTTTACAGGGATCATTAAACGCACCACGGGATTAATCCAACCTACTGACAATACAATGCATTCTCTATTTATTCTGGGTTTTGTTTTGACATGAAACCCTTTATTTTGGCAATGTTTCTAAAATAATTGTGGCTGATTTAGTAAGAAGCCTTAAGTGTTCATAAACATTTTTGTTCTGAGTCGATGATGACAACTAGGTATTTGTACATGATCCGTGGCCTTTAACCTCAATTTGTCTAGTTGAGTGATGATCTCTAACTTTGCCTTTTTGAGACCAAAACAATGGTCCTTTCTGTATTAAATCTTAGAAAATTACAAACCATCCACTCAGGAATATTCAGGACACATTGTTTCAGTGACTGTGATGGACTGAGCTACTGTGATGACATAAAAACATAAGATATTAGATATGGTAAAGTATATTGCTGTTGAAAAGCACGTACCTATTAAGCAAGAGTGGCACAAGAATGGAACGATGAGAAAGCCCACATGTGATCTCTGTTCCCTAAGGTTTGTCAAAAATAACAAAGTGGTCCAGGTGTGCCGAACAAGATCTGAGCCAATCTAGCACGACAGTAGGCAAGCCAACCAACGTTTCAATCAGTAAGTTATGATCAGCAGCGTCAAATGCAGCACTGGGCTCAAGTAACATCAAAATCAATTAAACATATATGGCTGTTAAGACATATGCCTCTCTACCAACACCATCTGAGTGCTGTAGTGATTGTGAGGCTGTTTATAATCATAAAAGCATAAATTAAAAAGCAGAGTTAAATCCACAAAGGGGTCATGAGGTGGTTCTGTCTGACTACAGGCACAAGACCTGTTTAAAAAAACAACAAATCTCATTTTTTAATGTGCAAGGGGACGCGTCAGTAAACGTAATTCTTAAACTAGTGCAGCTACATTATCAGAGTAAGGGAATTAAATTTTGGTTTGATAAACAAGAGTAGAGATTACAGGGGTCAGTGCATGAGATGGCAAAGTGCACAGGACCTTCTCTTTGCAGAGTCCAAGTCTTCCCTGAAGGCAGGTGGAGTGAGATCACGGTCATGGGTGTTAGCGTTTATCTGTTTTTGTTTTCCTCTTGTCGACTGTGAGAATGACATCTTATTGGAAACCATAACATTGGCTTGAAAAACCACTATGTGGCTATTTTTTTTTTAGAATATGCACATTTGCACTTGTATGCTCTGTGAAGAATTTCCATCATATTTAATCCCAAAATAACATGAGCAGGGCATGACAAAATAAGGTTGTACACAGTTGTGGTGATATTATTAGACAAATGTATTTTGGGGAAAAAGATATTTTTGAATCCTAATGGAAAACACAAAAAACTAAACTTTTGAGAAGCTGGATCGCTGCAAAGTACACCATAGCATATCAATAGATACGATGCTTTAATAGAAAAGGATAATTAGTAACGAAGTAGGAGAATTGCTACTGCAAATATTAATTCCTGAAATGGGTCTACCACAAAAAAACATGCTGTCCTGCATTTACCATAATGCAGTTTAAATGGGCTGAACTTACAGAGTTGATGCAACCAGCTCATATGAAATGTGAAACTAGTGAAAAAGTGCCCAACAGTGCAATAACAATACCCAGCACTCGATTCAAATCATAACACTGGAGTCTATTCTGAAAGCATACATTTCTCTCATGATGCAGTACAGTCATATTTCTAGTATTTATTCATTCTGGGCTGCAAAAACTGAAGAAAGCAAAGGCTGAATGCCTTTGTTAAATACAGTATACTGTCAAATGGTGTAACATAGTTGACCAACAAATGTACATAGATAATAAAAACAAAGCTGAGTAATGAAGCATAAGTCTCCAGTCCAAGATTTTACAAAATACAAAGGTTTTAAAAAAAAAAAAAACTAGGGAAAAAAAGCACTGCAAGAATCAAGTTGGCCATAGAAAGCACTGGCAAAAGAACAACCTCTGACACATTCTTAAGCTTTTTCAGCTGCAAACGTTTCAAATGTATTTATTTCATACAGAATATGACTTCCACACTATTATGGGCTCCTCTGCGGCTAACAGCAGCAACAATGTCAATGCCCATCTTTAGTTTTTAACAGGTACAGATCTTCTTATATCTCTGTTTGAATGTTTTATCTGATTGGTTTCTGTACCTACTCACCACTCATCAGAGGTATACAATTTTCTGCTTGGATCACCTTGCATAGTAATGTGATTTGCCAGTATGGTGCCACTGCCTGCCGTCTGTAATCATGCTACTTTAACTTACCTGAACAACTTCTCTCCGGAGCAGCGGTTCTTGCTTCTTCCTTGGTGTTGAAAGAAATGATGCAATGGTATATGCTGCACAGCAGGTGCAGTAACATTGGAGATTTGGGCTAATTTTAAGTCTGCTTAGTGATCATTTTTGTAGCCTCCGCTACCTGTTTTTAGCTGATAGGAGCAGCACCTGGTTTGGTCTTCTGCATGTGCTTCACGGTTCAACATGTTATGAGTCCAGAGATGGCATTTAGTCCTCTATCATCTCAAACCGGTCTGTCTGATCTGCTCTGACATCAACAAGGCCTTTTTTTTCTCCACTCAACTGCAGCTCATGGATATTTTCCCCTTTTCAATTCGTTTTTTCTGTGAACCAGAGAGATGGTTTGTCCAGGTAGACGAGCAGTTTCTGAAACATTCAGACGAGCCTATCTGCCAACATATCGTATATATTCTGATGCTTGATCTGGACTTCATCAAGCCATCCTCAATCTGGCTGGATGCCGTAAAGCATTTAGTTGATGTCGGGTGATTAGATGATTCATTATTTGTTGTAACAAGACATTTTCAGGTGCACCTAAATAAAGTGGCCAGTAGGTGTGTAGTTCAAGTGAGTTTGGCCTGGTTTTCTATATAAAATTCTGGTGGGTTGAATTGATTGGTTTGTATTGCAGCATTAGTAACAGACCCATTTTATTCAAAGCCTTCCTTATAGCAGCCATTTCCCTGTGCAGAAATTTAAACCCCAAAAAAATTTAATAGGGTCTTGAATTTTAAGATAATAATTAAATAATTAAAAAGTGACAGTTGTGTTTTTTTTTTTTTTTCTCAGAGAATCAGAGTCTCCCTTTACAAGGTTGGTGACATAAAAAAAAGACACTTTGCTAAGATCTATTCACACAAAATAACCCCCCAACTTAAAACTGGTTGATTAAATTTCAAAGCATGGATTTGTTTATTTATTTCATGCGAACAATAATCCATTTCTCTTTATTCTGTAAATAATCCCTTTCTCTTTCACACGAGCTTGTTTTTTCCTATGGAGTTTGGGGGGCTAATTTAATGAGATTTGCTTTATTTGTTTCAGCTTTAGCAAAATGACAAAAGTGATTTCAAAGGCAGACTGTTTATAGTTCTCTTGTCCCTTGTTGCTTACAACATCCTGATACAAAACGTAACATCAGCTTTTTTTCTCTCTAAAATACATAACACCATTAAAGCACTTTTTGTCATAAAACAAGTACAGCTAGCAGGAAGCATAAAACCAGATAGTTGGACTTAATGGGCCTTGCTATGTATAAGGAGTCAGTGGGTGTGACTTTGATGTAGTCCACTGAGACTGATCTGAACAGGGCGGTGGCTTTTATGGCCGTCTGAAATACTTCATGACCTTATACGTTGGTAAATCAGAGGGAATCAGATGCAGGGGAGTCACAGTCTTCCAACACAAACCGGGACTCTCACAACAATGCTTTTTAGTGTTGTGTCTATTGGTTTGTAGACGTTATTAAGGTCATGAAAAACAGAAAAGCAAGTGCAACCAGGCATCCTAAATTAACTCTCTAAATGGTGGTTTTCGTGAGATGGTTTTCTGATGGCATTTGTGCTGTAATGGAGCTGCGGCCTGCTGTGTTGTGGGCTTTTTTTTTCAGTTGACTACATCAGCCTTGTTTGGGCTAATGAATCTTAGATGACTTGGGCTCTCCGCTTTCATTAAAAAAGGAAGACTGCAGGTTTGCTGATCTGGAAAAAACAAAAAGGGAACAAAAACTGTCCTAAACAGGAGTTCCGTCGCTACTTTGTAAACAGCGTTGCTTTGAAATCATTTAGACTTTAAAGGAGATTGAAATACATTGTTTTTGCAAAGAGAAAAACAGGACTGGAATGTTGCACTCAGCTCAAAAACATTTCGCACAACCCACAATTAGTTATTAAACATTTTTAAATTACAATTACTCTATCTAGACCAACATATACATATTTATACCACCCACCTATATATTTTTAAACTGTTGAATAGGAAAAATTTATTTCAACAAAAAGGGAAAAAATATGATCACTGCTAAAATCTATTCTTAAATTTTTAATAAATGACAAGGTATATTTAAATTAACCTGCACTTGAGTTACAAAGGTATCCACTATGATTAAAAAGGTAAATAAGTCAACTCAAACAGCACAATACTGCCATCTAGTGTACCAGAGAATTGGGACAGATTCTAATGGGTCAGCAAAACAGGTTATGTTTGCAACGTTTCTATGCTCTGTTTATCAAATGAGTAAGATCTGTTAAAAAAAAGTGACCATAGATCAATTTTTCCTATTTGCAGAATTCAGTCAAAGTGAACGACATTTAAGGTGGTTTTCAGTTGTCCACAACAATGACGTTAAAGGCAACATCTTCAAAGCCTGTCAATCAATGCAAAATGATAGATAGATAGATAGATAGATAGATAGATAGATAGATAGATAGATAGATAGATAGATAGATAGATAGATAGATAGATAGATAGATAGATAGATAGATAGATAGATAGATAGATAGATAGATAGATAGATAGATAGATAGATAGATAGATAGATAGATAGACCTCAAAAAGGTTTCAGACAAAACAAATGTTCCCAACGTACAGTTCACTTGTCCATTATGTGCTACTTTGTTTTGGTCCATTACCTAATATCCTGATACAGCACATTCACATTTGTGCTTGTAATGAGACAAGAACAAACTGTCTGTTTCAGGGTAGATTTAAAAGGTATGAACAAACACTTTTGCAAGAAACTATATCTAGATCAAGCAACATACTGCAGAAACACCTAAATATGACCAGTCCCTTAGTGGTTTCTGCAAGTCTATCGATGCCCTTGTCCTGATTCCCCTTGCTCTTTTCATAGTGTAAGCGTAAAACACTAAACCTTAAAGAATTAACTTGGCTTTCGAAGTGTACATTTCCACACTCAACTTATTACTGTCTTTGCTGCGAGGTCGCAGCGTTACTTACAGATTCAATATCCATTTATTATTGGTAATAAAGAAAAATCTATGTGCGAGATCGTTGGCAGGCTTCCACGGCTGCTGATAAGGCAGAGTTGTCTTTTGGCACATTAGGAGGAGCTGAAGTGAGTCCAGTACTGCTCCCCGGACAAGCCTGAGAGCAGCACTAAGAAATGACTTGCCTATCATTCATACTGATTGTTTAATCAGAGATTGTCACTTGGCAGATTCAGCCATAAACAGTTGAATCGGAGTTACATGGCAGTTTTATGTGACTGCACAAGAGCAACATAAACAGCAAATTTTCCAATTTGGACAGTTTGATGATGCTCTAAACCGGCGCCATTAGGAATGAATGCAGCAGTGAGATGAGCTTATTTTCCCTCATCACAAACAGTTACAAAAAATGTACACTAATCAGTTGGATAAAGTGCAAAGCTGGAGACACGGTTTGCTGAGAAAATGGATTGCTTAGCAGAGTAGTCTTCTCGTAAAAAGCCAGAAAATGCTGAAATCAGATTATAAGATCAAAAGAAACTAAATTAAGTAGAGATTTATCATGGTGACGCTTCACAAAAGCAAACCTGTGTTCTAAAAAGAGGCGCTTTCTGGTGTTTTGTTCAGAATCCTTCCTGTCAGAGGATCAAAAACAACATATGCTGCGTTAACATTCCCATCCGGTGTGCATTTTTGAGGTTTCAACCGTAATTAAACATTACAGTCAACATTCAAGTGACAAGGCCTGACTCATGTCTGGTGGATAATGGTCCCACATTTTCACCGCCGTGCACTCGGCAACTCTAATATGTAATTTAAGCTGTGAATCAATTTATTTCAAGATGGCAGAGGACGATAACTTCTAATTGCAACACCTGTACAATTTTCTGCATGGATTCTTTAATCACACGGGATCAGAATAAGCGTAAAGAGGTGTTCTGTTCAACGAATACAGGCATCGAGTGTGATATTCATATTATCATCACAGTGTGTGCACGAAAATCTGTGCAACTGACTATTCAGTGACTGTGCACGTGAGCAACGGACCGGTTGCAGGTGCCTGTCCATTGGAATTAAGATCTGCATGGGAATATTACACTGGTTGCTCTCATTTGACGGCAGTGGATGATGAATCTAGTGCTTTAGTTGTTTTACTAAACACCAGTTTAACCAAAAGGACACAATTACTAGGCCTTGCAAAAGTAATCATCCCCCTCTTTTTCTACTTTATACCAACTAAAGCTCCAACATCAAGGTATTTTAATGGGATTTTATTTGACAGACCAACGTTAAAGGGGTATTTAGTTGTGAAGGAGAACAAAAAGGGTACATTTTGTTTATTTTTATTTTTTTTCAAGATCTGGAACTCTGAAAAGCCTGGCATATTCTCTCCCCTTTTGCTCTGATACCTTAAAATTAAATCCAATGTAAAACGCTGCCTTTGGATTTTGAGTAATTGGTAAACAAAGATCCTGTGTGAGGCAAACAGTCGTTAAAGCTGAATGAGAAAATAGCCGCTGTTAAGTTAAGGCCTCAGAAGGCTTTTAAACAACACTGTAGCACAAAAAATAAAAATAAAAAAATCAGGACAAACAGAAGACAGCAGACGGTTCAGGGTTAAATATGTGGAGAGGTTCAAAGCAGGGGGAGGTTATAAACCTATTTCCCCAACACTTAAACATCTCATGAAGCACCGCTCGGTCCATCATCTGGAAATGGAAACAGTGGAGCACCACTGCAAACGCTCTAAGACGTGACTGTCCACCCACACTGACTGGAGAGCATTATTCAGAAAAACAGCTGGGAGATACGCATGCATGTGTTTACAATAACTCTACACCCCTTATTTTTCTGTAACTATTAAATGATAAGTTTTCACGGGACAACACTGAAGATATGATGCTTTAATGCAATGCAATCAGTGTACCGCATAACAGCGTAAATTTGCTGTCCACTCAAAGTAACTCAACACACAGCCACACGAGGGTCTGAAAGAATTATAGATTCCCCAAGAAGAGACGGTGTCTCTAATTATGTCGACCGAGCGGTTTTCCTTCCACTGCCCTGGAAGAAGATGGCATTTAAAAGCGCAGCTCCACACGCCTGCCGCGTGTCCCAGTCAGTATAGCCAGACTGGGCTTCTTTTTTAAACGTGTTGGGCTGGAGAAAATAGCTTTGGGTGGGTTGCTAAGACTTGGGCTGCTTTTCACAAAATTTGACAGGTTGTTAGAAAGTATGCGTAGGCAAATTCTGGCAAAACAGTAAAACCTTACAATCTCTCAGTAACATGTTTCCAGTCATCACTAGCTGATTTGTGTTAAAATGTAGATAATCTGTCAAACTTGACATCATCAATCAGAGATAGTCATTAGTTGATCAAGCATCACTGTGAAATGATATTGATCAATGTCAATTGTATACGCCTCAAGACGGGTTAAAAGTTCAGCTCAGCTACACTGAGGCGCAAGTTGGCCTGAAGGACATTGCTGCTAAGTCTTGACAACAAAGCACACTACAAGCTGTACACCGACTGCTTTATATTTTCAAAAATGTGAGGTAATCATGCATTTGTCTCCAACAGTTAAAAAGTCCCATTTATTTCTTGCTGGTGAATTTAATACTCCCTGTCTTGGGTAAATATATAAATCAGAGCAGAATCTGGTTTCCTCCTGATTTGACAATTTTTCTCTTCTGTCACCCTGCAAACTACAGCTGACACATTAAAGCTTAAGCCCATTAATCAGATCGCTTTTTTTTTTTTTAAAAGAGGTGGATACACTAATGTCAGCTCCCACACATTAACCTTGCTGTAGCCCCTCAGCACCCTTGAAACTTGGCATTACTGCGAAGCTTGTGTTGTAGATATTTCCGTTCTCGTCACTTGTTAGTGTCGCAGCTCTAGCCATGCTATAAATAAAGCTCGTCACGGGGAGGGATGGGAGTCAGCAGAGTGGCCCGACAGCAGAGGGCTTGGTGGCCTTGTCTCACCAGGATGTAGAAATTAAACCTGGTCATTCTGACAGTTTGATACATATCTCATATACCGTACCACTCTGTAGTATGGAAAAGATTTTATCTTCTTTGGAGGAAATATTTTAATCCAGGGCTTGTTACTTATCTTCTTTTTTTTTTTTTTTTTACTTTGCTGTTTAATATTTAACACGCCTGCTGCAGAGTAACTATTAGGTCTGGACTTTATCTGGACTATTCTAACAGACAAATGCTCCGATCTAAACTATTGCAGCTCTGGCTGTATGTTTAGGTTCACTGTCCTGCTGGAAGGTGATAATCCACTCCTGCCTTAATTTTATTGCAGTCTTTTGCAGTTTTTTCATCAAGGATCGCCCTGTGTCTACCTCTGCTCTTCTCCTCATCAATACCTCCCCACGTCCTTGATGTTTTCACAGTGGGGTGGGGTGCTCAGTGTAACTTAGGTTTGTTTTCCTACACATACAGCTATGCATGCAAACCATTTGCATGTATAGCCAGAACCATTTAATTTTTCACCATTTAATGATTTCCCTAAAAGGTTTATGGGATGGTAAAATATCTTAAAAAATAAAAATTAAAGAATCCTAAAAACATATTTGGTGCATAGCTTTGTGTTCTGATTGGAACAAGTGTCAAGTATAGATGTTGCTACATAGAAACTCCAAATTCTTCAACATCCATACTACACACATCTTCAAATTGGTGGCAGAAAGCCCCGCACTGTCGCTAATTAGGGAAACAAAGGTTCAAACAAATTATCTAAAATAAAATAAAAAAAAGTGCCCTTAAACAAACCAACAACACTGTCTGACACAACAGGACAGGTTAGGGCTGCAGAGATTTCTTGGTTGTGCACAATCATGGCCGAAATAAAGTTGATACTGGTCACGTGTTTTTATCTCACGCTATCTTCACAAAAAACAGCAGCTGATGTAAAATACGGGCAAAGCTCCATTCTGCCACTTTGGCATCCCATGCGGACAGTAAGTGCAATCCTTCACCTCGACATCAACACCAAAGCTTGAAAGAAGGAAATCAATATTCCAGCATGTTGATGCACTTATTCAATCTCACAGCTTGACACCCAAGAGAGAGATTAACCGCTTGCCATCGTTTCATTTTCGGGCAAATGAATAAGACCAACTCGCTGCAACTGCAATTAGTAAACAACACCATGGAAACGACCCTACGTGGCGCTCTATGACCAGCCGTCACAGCACATCAGTCTGGGTAAATGCTGTTTTTGCTTTGCATAAAACATAAGTCATATCTGTAACAGGATGTGTAGTTTCACAAAATACTCATTTTTAGATCTGTGACCAAACAAGTTCATTTTAAATAGTGTGTCAAAAAAAAAAGACTTTGATTAGAGTTTATTTAACAACACATTACCATGTGTCAATACAGGAAAGCAAAAGAAAACGAAAGAATTTATTTAAAAAAATTAAAAACACACAAATAGAAGAATATTATCGCCATCTTGTGCAAGACTGAGAAAAGGTGCAAAGACTAAAGGGAAAAACAAGTAGCCGATGGTATTAACAAGTCGTGGTTGTAACAGGAGCATCAAGTCCTGTGATCTAAGAACAGCACGAAATACTTGAGCAAAATTCAGACGTAGCAGCTGAAGTCCCTGAAGGAAAACACCTGCTGACCCTTCACACTACTGCCGCGGATCCAACCTTACACAACATGAGTAGACCTTTCTTTTTCTTTACTGTTTAAAACCTACATTTTCACATTACTTAAACAAGTGACTTAATATAATTAATTCAAAACATTATAAACAATAGGAACTCTTTAGAATATTCAGTTTTCTAATTCATATTGACTCTGGGGTGATCGGCGTTTGAACTGAGATGTTACATGAAATAATTCACTTGCTTTTTGTTCTTTCTCACAGATTTGGGTCAAGAGTCTTGGCCGTACATGCGTCTCCTGAGCACGCCAAGGACAATTACAAACACTGTTGGAGTAGCAACAACAGCAACAGCAGTGGAGACCTGTAAAACAAAATTAAAAATAAAAAAAAACATCCTGAGTAGATATTACAATGCAGTGAGTCTTTACTGCTAACCTGTACATATACAGATCCATTCATAAATACTTGTATATTCCTCTTTCTGTCATTATAACCGATGATATTTCAGTGATTTTAATCTTTAGGATATTAACGTGTATGTTCTGGAATGCAATATAAGTTGTTGAACATTAATCAAGTTAAACGAAGCCATTATTTGGGTATTTGTAACATATTAGCAGACTGAACCAACCTTTATGACGGCAGTGATGTAGCACTTTTCAAATGATTGTAAAAACACAACGAAGAGAGCAAGGCTGCAGGGCACATATGAATCTGTGTCGTCCGAGTCTCTGCATCTTTAAGAAGAAAAATAAACGAATACATGTTATGTATTTTTTTACAGATATAAAATAACTTTAAAGTTTTTTTTTTTTTTTTTAGCCTTCGCTAACCTTTTGTACAGAGCACTTAGAAGCAAATTCTTGTCTGCAATGTACATCTCAGACAGGCCAAGCTCGATCAGTATGGAAAGCGGCAGTCTGTAACCTTCCTCAACAAGCAAACCAAGGTTGTACCATCCCTTAGAAAGATGAAAAGTACAACTTTAACAGAAAATTCCACAAGTGTGATGTTGAATGAGCACACGCAAGGAAGAAAGGGCAAACAGAAGACCTGCGGGTTGTTGCTTAATGCAGCAAGTGAATACATCTGAGCCGCAGAAAAGAAGTCTTTCGGCCTGCCGTCCAACCCCTCATACAACAGGTCGCCCATCCTAATCAAGGCTGGAGGAACACCAAAAATGCAGTTCCGTTAGAGCAAATGGTCTGGAAATGACTGGACCTCAAAGGTAGTGGCTTACCGTACGTTTCCGGATTCTGACTCTGGATTGTGAGGTTGTAATATCTCCACATGCAGTGTGTTGCGTAAGCTGCTTCCAGAAAACCGGCCTAGAACAAAAGCATTGAAGCATGACAGTTTTTCTAAAACTACGGTGTAGATATGTATGAGACACAGATGCTCATTACAAAAAGCCTTACCACGTTTTGTTCACAAAGATATGCCGCATTGAACTGTGCAGGAGCATACCCCGATTCAGCTGCCATCATATAAAATAACAGAGATAGGAACCTGTTTGAAGGACAGAGTGTCACTTTGATGTAAATGCTGCCTGTTTATCGTGTGTGAAAAGAAAAGGACGCACAAGTCATTTTTGAGATACGAATCCAGCGCTTTCCGTAGGAGGCTGCCCAAATATCCGTTCTGCTCTGCTGTCCACTTAACCCACCTACAGTTAATAGAAAAAAAAAACATTGTAACTCAGACATGTGCAAGTATAAATAGTCGGGTCAGAAGTTAACATACTCTTACACACTGGCATTAGTCTCATCAAAATCTGGTGATATTAAATATTCAATTTAGTCCAATTTAGTCTGTTTAGTCAATTTGCAACAAGGTCTTCTAAAAGCACTCCAAAGACACTTTTACAAATAAAAAAACTCTGAAAACATACAGTCAAGTACATTTCAACTGTTCACTATTTGCTAGGATGGAAGGCTGATTAAACATAAACCTGTAGTGTGATTTAAAAACAATATACATGTAGGCTCCCTAACCACTAATTTTGGTTAAATGCTCTTTAGCAGGTTAAACTTGACCAGAGGCATTTGCCTTTATTGCCAAATTTGCTGAGTTTCTGTCACAGACCTGGCTTTTAAACTGTACTTTGTAAATTTCAAATAGAGTTTAGGTCTCTGGGCCATTCCGTAAAACTTAATATTAGCATGCTTTATCCATTACAAAATCAGTTTTGACGTATATTTGGGATCATTGTTCTGTTGTTAAGCACAATTATGCCCATGTTGATTTGAAGTGAAGCGGATGCACTGGAGGTAGTCTCGCTTCTTCATTATTTCATCCTCTTTGTGCAGTGCACCCGCTATCTTACTAAATGACTTCCCCACGGAACAATGACCAGGAGCAGCTGTATATTCACTCTTCAGTTCTCTTCCCCAAAAACATCATCTGAATCAGTGCGGTTTCCCTCAAACAACAGTGCACAGAATGCATATACTGGCATCAACTGGAAAATGTACGGAGCTCTGCCAGAGCAAATGGTTGGATGTTGTTGTTTTTCTACAGAACACAATGTGAACATGTAATTTGACTCAAAGAATCAAAGATAAATATTTCTGAGTAAGAGCTAAACACCAGTACCAGTAGGAGCAAAACAGACGATCAGCTTAATGCGATCACCACCAGATGGGTTGTTGATACAGTGATCCTGAGTTTGAAAGCCTGAGCTTGACTCCTCCAAGCATTTTTCTTTTTTCATTATGGCCAAATATTGTCATTGTACTCTTTTCTGACTATACACCCTTTACTCAGAAGATATTTGGTTTGTCCATATGAACAGATGAAAGCTCTAGTTGAGGTTGAATGTGTCACTTTTGGTGCAGGGGCTAATTTATTGGTCGGCGCCTAGATTTACTGGAGAAGGTGACACCAGGATTATGATTAGCCTCAGCTTTGGTGGTTTCTGAACTGTAATTGATCAACACAATCCATTTCATCTGAGGATTAAAGTTTGGTTCAAATGGTGGGAACCTGAACACAACTGGGTGTTCACACCAGACAATGATCTCCAGAGCATCAAACCCAGTTTTTGCAATGACTAAAGTAAGGAAACATTTGTGGATGATACTTAAAAGCTGGATCCATGGCAGGAAACCGACTGATTTAAACAAATTTGACCAATTCTGGAGAGAGAAGACATCAAAAATCAATCCAGAATTATGCCAGGACCTTAACAATGGAAAGTTGCATCTTGCAAAGAAACATTTGGCCAACAAGCAAACATTGCGGGTTTGGTTATGCATCCATGACCACCTTAAAATTCAGAGAATTTTTATGATGCTTAAATGTCCAAAATGATCATGACTTTAATGCTGATGATAAGTGGATGTAAAAGTTTCATTGGGCGTGTGCATGATAAGTGATTAAAAAAAAAGAGTAAGCAGCTAACAAAACGGCGTCTGATGGGCGTCTCTCAACATGACCGGGTATCCCTGTAGCCCAGATGTCAGCGAGGAACACCGCTCCCCGCATGTGTCCTCTCTCCGCAGACTTCAGGTAGTACTTGTAGGCCGTATACTGATGGAAACACAAATCATTCCCCACTGAATCATCCAAAGCGTTCATGAAAGAGGACAATGAATGTGTCGTTGCGTGTAAGCGAACCTGGTTGGCAGGCTTTCCTGGATACAGGCCTTGCGAGTGCAATACGCCGAGGTTTAAAGGCGCATCTGGAGAACCGAGGAAGTCAGCCTTTTCCCACAGCTGCACCGCCTGCTCGTAGTCCTTTTCAAACTGCTCGTAGTACCAGGCCAGGGCGTTGATTGCAGGCACCAAACCCTTTGGAAAACATTGTGAGATAAAACATGGAGTGTACACACTTTAAAGAGATTTCAAGTTAAAAAGGTAACATACTAAACATTAAATTGTGGTTAAAAATTTGTAATTAAATTATATAAAATGAATGATATAAAACCTGTTCCATTGCTTTTTTGAGGAATGTGACCCCTTTGGGAACATCCTTTTGAACCCCATGGCCCTATGAAGGAAAATACTGTTTGAAAAAAGTTGATCACCATAAGATCACTCTTTTTAGAAACGAGCTAAAAAAGCATTTATTTTTCTGTGTATATTTGATAAAGATCTTACCAGCAGCAGTACTATGCCATAGTCATACATTGACACTGGATCCTCCAGCTGGACAGCCCCCCTTCTGTAGTGCTTCACTGCCTCCTGAATGTTTGGGGACAATCCTTGCTGACCCCAGAACAGCATGCGGGCAAGAGCTTGCTGCAAAACGATTTTTCATTTTTCATTTTTACCAAACAATTACCATGTTTCAGTGTTCATCTCTGTCTTTAAGTCTGATTGTACAAAAAATGTTAAAGAAGAAAGGGCCCCGAATTGTATATTTTGAACTTTTCTGTGTATTGACATTTTAAAAGCAAAAATATACAATGCATTTTATAGAGATATTGTGCCACTATTTACCGACCAACAAAAAGTGGCACATAATTGTGAAGTGGGAGGATTTCTTTCTTTTTTTCACCAAAAAATATAAAAAGTGTGGTGGGCATTTTAATTTAATCCCAGTTACTCTGATACCCCCAATTAAATCCCAGTGCTGCCAATTACTTTTAGCACTCCCCTAAATAGTAAATAGAGCCCACTTGTGTGCATTTATTTCTAAGTATAGATAAAGCTGTTCTGTGAAAGCCTCAGAGGTTTGTTTGAGAACACTAGTGAACAAACAGGTCAAGATGACCAAGGAGCACAGCAGACAGGCCGGGAACGTAACACGGTGGTGGCATCATTATGCTGTGGGGATGTTTCTCATTCATCTTGGAGTAGGAAAACAGCCCTAAACACACATGAGCTACAATTAAAAGAGTTTTGATCGAAACATACTTTGTGTTAGAAAGGCTCAGTCAAAGTACAGACCTAAAGTCTGTTTAGGGAATTTCGAAAAGACCTGAAACTGCTGATGCTGCTCTCCATCCCATCTAAATGAGCTTGAGCTATGTTACAAAGAAGGATGGGAAAAAAAATATTTCGGTCTCTAAGGATGCAGCGCAAGTAAATATATACCCCTAAAGATTTTTAGCTGTATTTACATGGAAATATGGTTCTAGATTGTATTGACTAAACAAATAATCAAATTTTTTTGAAAAAGCATCTTTCGCAGATAAAAATCCCAAACGGCTTCTCAAAGACATTAATGAAGGTTAAAAACACAATTTTATTTATGCAAATAATTAAAAATTACAATAATTGTAAATAAAATGTGAAATAATAAAACCTACTTTACAATAATGATAAAAAGACCTTAAGGAAAAGCACATTTGACAGCGTGAAGAAGACCTAAATACATGCACAGCACAGCTCTGCAGATTTCTATTTGTAAATGATGTTGAAAGCCATGCATATTTTTTTTTACCCCACTTTACAATTAGGCGCTATTCTTTGTGTCGGTCGAGCTCTCGAAATTCTGAATAACTTCACTGGTAATATTAGTTATAACATGAAGAAAATGTGAAAAAGTTCAAGAATACCGTTTGAGTGGTGTGGTAAAAGTTATAATCTATCATTTTCACACCAGGGAACAATGGCACAGCAAAGAGGTGAGTAGAAAATGTCACTCAAGATAAGCATTTTCCAGACAAGCCCACAGACCTCTTTTTACAGAAAAATCAAAGAAGTCTGATCAAACATGCAGTTGTAGGTCAAATAGGCTCATGCAAGCAAATATAAAGTCATCACAGAACTATCTATTACACAAGTTCCCAACAAACAGTTGCTGATAAAATATTGCCTCTGCTTTTCTCTTACATTTCTATGGCTCGATGTATACCATGTGAACAATGAATTAATTGCTGTATTTGCTAATATGGCTCACATTTACAAGAGTACTAATTGGTATTTTTTAAGATTTGGAATAAGTGATGCATTGTGATTGAAGTATGGACCTGACATGAGATGTAACTTATTTACTGACCCGAGAAAGTTATCAGAATAGATGAATGCAAAGAAATCTTATAGTGTTACATTTATATTTAAGGCCTTGGAGCCGGATGTTTTGTTGCTGCATAACTTAAAATCTTAAATAACCTGAATATTACATTAATAAATCTAAACTAGGCACTTCGGCTGTTTTCCAAAGCGGCTGCGTAATTTTATTGTGAAATCTTTTGTAATTTTTGCCATCAGCGGTCATTTCCAGCTGAATTACAGCAAGCCAAGGCTCACCACAGAGCTCCTGAAAGCATGTCTCCTGACTTCCTCCTCCTCACAGGACAAATTGCTGTGCAAATATTTGCAATATGAGATCACGTTTTAGAAGGAGACTTAATTTCTATGTGTTTCTCAGGAGGCCATTGTATTATACATTTATTAACCCTGAGGTCAGGGTTCTCGCCCTGGCATTCATGCTCTTGCTGTACTTTCAGTTCTGCTCTCGGCTCTCCTTAAATGGAATTTGTTTGTTTAGCCGCCTTTAAAAAAAAAAAAAGAAGATTTCACCTACATAGAAATACATTTTATCCTCATAATGTACAACCCTAAAAAGCTGTAAAAAGGAGAAAATAAATGACCTGAGGGGACATGGACTCTCAGTTATTGATGGAGCCTGACAGCAATCTCTCACAAGCAGCGAGATGGATAAAAGATTCTGCAGCAGCAAGAAGAAAGGTGCAACGGACGGTGGTGCGCACAGTCCACCCCTGATCTACACATTACTGAGTCCGCCAGGGTTATCATGAAATGATCAAAGCCTCAGAGATCGCCTAAATCCACATAGGAATTTGAATAAGCTCCCTTAGATGCCTCAAAGAGCAGGGTGAGATAAAAAAATGGGTACCTCAGCCTCAGCTGCCCCTCTGCGGGCCTGTAGTTTCAGCCACTGAAAGATGTGATGGTCCTCATTGGTCTGAAGGTTCAAAGCCTCATCGTTGTTCAAATACACAACTTCTACAAATGTCTTGAAAAGAAATGAAAAAAAAAGGAGAAGTCAGTTTAAGGTTAAAGACTTTTCTTTTCAACAGTTTCCTCCAAAAAGTGCAGAGCTAGGTTATGAATTAAACATGAAGAACTGTTATAAACACCCTCTTTATCAAACAGCAATCTGTTCTGCATTATAAAGCACAGGCTGCAGAAAACAAACTATATAGATGACTTTACTATCTGCTACATTACTGCCGGATGCTGTGTGCCCGTTCATCGTTGCAACACATCCTGCTGCCACATGTAGTTGCACTATTCATATGGTCCTACGCGGAACATTTCTGTACATCTAAAGTGTCTTTTTTGGTTTGCCGCTACATTCCTGACAAATAATTATATTGAGAATGTTTTACTTTTTTTTACTGGGAGCCTTGCAACGAAATCTCGCTCAAATGTGCATTCCTGGCGTGCAGCTGAATGACAGTGATGTCTGTCTAAGTCAAAATTTAAGTTTAAATGGAAACCTGGTCCCTCAGTGGGAAAGGAAATTTTAGACACACATTCTGTTTCAGCTCACATGTCATAAAAAATGAAGTACAGAAGCCCTGCAAAATAATTTATACTACTTGAATATTTTCATGATTGGGCACAATAAAATCCTGGAATATATTGTGTTTCATGGGGATTTCATGTGATTTTGTGAATCAACATAAAGTAGTCCATAATTGTCAAGTGGAAGAAAAATAATATAGATTTTTTTTTTTATGCTTTACAAATAAAAATTAAATAAGACATGTGGAATGCAATGATATTCAGTCACCTTTATTTTTGATGCCCCTGAATAAAATCCAATGAAAGGTTGGTTAGGGAAAATCGAACAAACAGCATCACAAAAAACAGGGCCAGATCAAGTGTGATGATGATGTGGAGCAGTTCAAATTAGAAAATTGGGTTATAAAACAATATCCCAAAAACTGAACATCTCATGGAGAAGACCTCAGTCTCTCACTTGAAAATGGAAGGAGTTTGGTGCAACAGCAAACCTACCAAGACATGGCTGCTAACCTAAACTGACAGACCAGGCAAGGAGAGCATTCCCCAGAGAAGCAGCCAAGAGGCCCATGGGAACTCTGGAGGAGCTCAGGCGGAGGAATCTGATGACAGGACAGCTATTAGTCAAACACTTGACAAATCTAGATTTTATGGCAGAGTGGCAAGGAGAGAGCCAGTATTAGGAGAAAGTAATACATTTGCTCCAACCCATCCAGGTGATATAGGAACCATATGAAAGAAGGTGCTCTGATCTGATGAGGCCAAAATTGTGCTTTTTAGCCTTTGAGCAAACCAGTGTTTATGATGAAAAACTATCAGCTGAGTCATGATATGGGGTTGCTATCCTGCTGAAGGGGTCAAGGAAGCTGGGTTAGAGTTGATTATGAGGCACTCCAGGAAGAAAACCTGTTAGAGGCTGAAAAGACTTAAGACTGGTAAAAAGATCCACATTGGGCATGCCAACGACAGAATACAACGGAAGGCATATTTGTTTGTTAGATAGACCCTGTCCAGATCTAAATCCAGCTGAGAATCTGTGGCAAAAAATAAAAAACACTATCCAAACAACCTCTCCATCTAGCCAGGAAGAGCCTGGGCTATTTTAAAAGGAAGAACTGCAAAAAATAATAGCCTGTAGATGTCCAAAGCTGTGAGAGACAAACCTATGAGGCTAGATATAATTGGGTATAAAAACTTTTGCAAGAAAAAAGTTACTTAGAACAGACGTGACAGTTTCTTCCCAACTCCTGCACCGCAGCTACTGCACGACTTGATTTGTTCCTTCTACCTTCCAACGTCCAACACATACATCACCTGCTGTGGTGTGGGATTATGGCGGTCCAACGTTGTCTGTTTCGCAATGTTTGCATAATAGGCATAGGCCAGATCTGGGTCTCTGGGAAAACCATGTAGCCCCTGCTGGTGTATGTGCCCAAGATGCAAAAGTGCCAGCCGATCATCCCTTTGAGCAGCCAGCAGGGCAAGGAGCCAAGCCTGTGGTAAACACAGCATCATGGTGAAATTAGAGTGGACATGTTAACCCCCAGGCGGAGCGAAACAGTCCCTGACAGGATAAAACAAACCTTTATGGGGTATTTCTGGACTCCCAGGCCAGTGCTGTAGAGCACAGATGACATGTGCAGAGCGCGCTTATCAGCGAGACAGCCAGCTTGGAGCAACAGAGGTAATATTTTGCTGACCACTGCACTGCTACTCGTTTTAGCCATCTTATGAACTGATAAGGCGTACAGAGCTCTCCCCACGGCTGACGGGCTCACTGCTGCTCCTCCTGCAAGGTGGAAGCTCAAATTATTTCAGCGAGCCGATTCCTATGTCTTTAATAGCCAATCAATATCAACCAATGATCGAAGCGATCAGTGAAGCCTCCAAACTGTCCAGTCAGTATGTGCTTCATTTATTTTACCATATTTAAACACCAGTAACTTGGCTAGTTGGACAGCCAGTCTTCTGCGGGGAGCTGCCTCCTCCCAAAGCTCACACTGCGAATTTGGTGGATGTCTCTCCATTGCAATCCACTCATGGAACACGTCAAAGCAAGACTCTGAAAAGGGCAAAACAGTCAATAACATGGTAGCGTCACAATGGCTTTCTTTCATAGTAGGTTTGCCGCCATCTAGTGGACGATAGAGGAAATGTCACCTTTTTTCTCGGGTTTGGCTTTGAGCGTGAAACCGCTGATCTTGACCGTGATGTCAAAAATAAATTCTTCGCAGCTCTGCAGCCAACCAGTCAGGTTTGTGTTTTTTATGACATCTGGAATAACAACTTCAGACTGCAGGATAAATATGCACGATAAATAAGAAAAATGACAAAAAGTTTCAGAAAATCGCCATTACAATAATGGAAATAGGAAGAAAAGGTAATCTCAGTAAACAAGAAAATCACACTACACGTAGAATTACATAAATGAATGAATGGTGTCAAAATGATTCATTTGTATAAGCTAACTTTACTTATTGAGAAGCAATTATATATTTAGTGGGAATGGAGCGTGATTACCATGCTATAGGGCACTCTGTTGCGGTAGTACACCACTGGTCCAAAATAACCCTCCACACCTCGGATGTATTTCCCTCCACCAATCACGAAATACCCTTCTGTGTCATCAAGCATGGGTGTATGATTCAACCTGTGAAGAAATGCAAACGATGGCAGAATAGTAATTTGCTCAAGCTGCAATTACATGATCTCTTTGTCATTAAAGTGTAAAAGCAGACCTACACATGTTGTGAGGTTTTCACCGTTCTTTCCTCGTTATCCGTGACCACCAAGGAGACGGTGACCTAAATGTAAAGGCAAAGGCAGCTTTAGTTTCATTGTTACCATTAGGCAAATATTGAAGGATATGCTGTGTCAATATGAGATCACTCACGGTTCTTCCGTGCAAAGCCAAACTGAGTTGGCACCACTTTTTTAAAGGCATGGTGAATGATGGAAGAAATGCTGAAGATTCCTCAGAAACTCCACTTATTTGAATGTGTAGCTGGCCTGTATTTATAATGTAGACGTGAGAAACTTGGAGAAAAGTTTTTTTTTTTTTATTAGTTCAATTAAAACTGTAATTTGCTTGTATATCTTAAGCTTTCTTTAACCATGGCAGACTAAGAATGAAAGGGATTCTTAACGTCTTCAATGCCAAGCTTTGTCTTGTCAATGTAAACACATTTACTTCTCATTCCAGCAACTCATTAAAAAAAAAGCTGGACTAGAAACCAAGGAAAAAAAAGGAATGTTTACGGATCATAAATACAAGACGGACAGTTTTGGAATCTTTTATTAGTATATAAACTGCACTGTGCATCACTGGATACAAATAATGTAGTCTAGGTAGAAAAACAAGTTTTTCTGGCTCCAAACTCCAAGAATAACTCTTCAACTAAAAGACCAATTTAAATAAATAACACTCCTAAAGTTGGAAAGAGTTTAGGAATTTGAATATTAACAATACATAATATAGCAAAAATACAAAATAAGTTATTGTTGGATTTGAGGGTTTTTTAAACCCACAAGTAGCCCTTTGTGATTTGACATATTACCATTAGTATAGCTAAGGAAACTTTAAGATCATTTCTAATCAAGCATTTGTTATTATTGTTTACTCAGGGCAAGAGGAAAGACTTAAAAAATAATATTAACAAAAGATAAATTATTACTGAACAGTCTGACATAAGGGGGAAAGACTTAATTTTTTGTTCATAACTTCTTTAGGTACAACGTGGAGCTGCCTGTAGCAGGATGTTTCATACCACCAATTTACTATTTTGTGTTTGGTAAAGAAATGTAGTTATATAACGTAAGTATAAACCCTAATAAATACAAGTAGTTGCTTAGGTTTTGGTTTTTATCAGGCAGCCTTGTTCTGTCAGGTTTAATTAGACCTGACTTGATGAATTGGGGATCAGAAATAAAATACCTGGAAATTGACAATAAAAACTTCAGAAAATAATATATAATTTAACAAAACATATCAGATTTACTTTCAGAAAGTCCAACATGTTGCCTAGAAGCAAACCAAAAAGCCTGTGAAGAAAATATGCATCAATGAAACGGGAATACAAACAAAATCCTAAAGACATCCTCGTCAAGGTAACGTCTTTTTATTGGGAGCTATAAGGATAGTTCAGCATGAAAATCCCAGAGCGCTTTCTGCACATGAATGGGCAGAATCTCCTGCAAAGCTACGCAAGGTGATTATAAACAATTTCAAAATGTTTATGAGGAAAGGTTTAACAACAGTAAGGATACCTCTGTTTCAACTATTTCTGAATATGCCAACAACATCAAGTTGTAAGTTTGTATTTTGGAGAAAAAAAGGAAGTTGTACAGCAAACAAAATGAAGTCCTACATTACTTATTCATTCTTTAAGTTTCTTTTTCTTTTTAGAGTATATGAGCAAAAAGAAAAGCTCACCATACCTGATCTTTTGAGGAAAAGTGCTGGTGTGGCATAATTGTTATGGGAATCAATGTGATGAAACACACCGCACAATCTGTCCTGACAGTGCCTGGTCACAAATATCCACATGGAAAATGCACACCTTGAAACCAAAATACAATAATCAGATGTAAGGATCATTTTTAATGACATCCGAAGAACATTTAACTGTGTTATAACTTTACTTTCATACCAGGGAAAAGAAACAGCTTTAAGCCGGAAGTGCTCCAGCAGCTCATTCCTGTGTGGGTCCAGGGTCTTTGTTATTCCGAAATTTTCTCCAGTTGATGCATAGATTGCAGACAGGAAATGGATGGTTTCTATGTGTAATAAGGCGTTTTAGTTGGATAAAATTATTTTGAATATGCAATAGCTGTCATTTAAAACACAGAAAGCAACATTTACAAGATGCTACCAGTATGAAGTTAAAATAAAAGCTGACACACCGAGTATCGTCTCACTAGTCCAGCCTTACCTTGCTCTAAAGGGCATTGTTTCTGTAGAAAACTCTGCCTTAAGTGTACCATCTTTTTGCTCCAGGCAGTGCAGAGCTGATGCTGCTTGAAAGGCCGACTAAAGAAGGGCTTAGGCTGCAAAGATGCCACATCCTGAGAACCAGTGGACCTTTTAGTATCATCAGAACCACCGTATCTCACCGAGGCTCGAAGAAAACAAGTCAGCACCCGGAGAGAGTCTGGAACAATCCCGTCTGACTGATAAACCAACCAGTCTGGCAGATTCAGCTTCACAGTCTTTATTAAAGGGTCTCTGGGGACACAACTCCACTGTCTGAGAAGGATTGTGGAGATGGTTCCAGTTTCAAACGATACAACGCATTCGAGCTGTACTGTGGCTGCTCCATCACAAGAGTAGAGAATTCTCAGGAGATGATCCGGGAGAGCTTCCTCTGGAGGGTTCAGGATCTTCACCGTGTCCAAACCCCAGACAATCTGAAGCACAGCGCATGCACAGTTACTCACCTGATGAAAACAGCTAAGAGGGCTCTACCAGAGATGCTTAAGATAAACATGCTCCTACCTGCATGGTGAGGAAAAACTGGCAGATGCACCTGTATAATGTACGGAATCCCATGATTCACAGTGCCTTCAGCAATCTTCTCATTGGAGAGACTTAAGACGCACTGAAACAAAGAGCCTCCATATCCGGATCTAATCCTGTTCCACAGTGGCTGCACTCAGACACAAGTAAATATTTAACAGCACACAGTTCCACCCAATTACTACCTGGACAGTGTGGGTGGGGAGGAGCTCTGTGCAGTGGGTTGCATACCAATACTGAAGAAGATACAGCTAAAGGTGGATCAATAGCATTCAGCTTCTCCACAGAACCCGCATCTGCAGTGCCCTTCAAAAGTATTCACACCTCTTGAATTTCCTGTAAAGTATATAAGTAAAAATCTGACGACTGTCGTATGTATTTGAATGTCCACCTTTACTGTGTTATCTGTCTGGAAATAAAAATCTGTGCAACCAACCAGTTCAGAAAGCATCTGAGTAATTGGAATCCAGCTGTTTGTGAGTTAATCTTCTGTGAAGGCCTCAGATGTTTGTTAGAGAACATTAGTGAACAAACAGCATCAAGGAACACTGTTTAGTCCCTCATCTGAAAATAGAAGGATCATGGTACCAACGGCTGCTGGTTCAGATCCATTGAATAACAAAGAACAAAGAGCTAGGAGACACAGGTTACTAATTACTGTATGCAGTTATATAATGAAATAAGCTGCAACACGGTATGAAAATGATCTGGTTGGAGTCATTTCAGAAATCTCTAGTTACGCTGTTATAGGCTTAGGCTGCTGGAGGACATCAAAATCTATTTCCTTCACTCTCCTTAATCGTCCTACAGTTCTCCAATTTGGCATTGTTTTTTTTCTCTCCAACATTTTGATTTATGTTCCCTGTTTTTTTCCTCATCAGACTAGCTAAATGTGGCCTTGTGTTCTGTTTAGCTGTGAGCACATTCTGGGAGGGGAGATCGGCTGAGCTACTTATAGATGATACAGCTATTGGCTGAGCTGTTACTGGGTCTGTGTGTGTCCTTTCATCCTCTTGACCAAAAGGTTGGCTCAGAGCTTGTCTACGTTTCTTTCCCGGACACAACCACCTGTGGAGTGAGTCTGCCATTGCCCTCTCTAACATAGAAAGTACTCCTAGATCAGTGTTTCTGTGTCCCTATTGTCTCTGCTCCGTGTTCTCTAATCCCTTCTGTCGTGGCCGTTCACACTGGTTTTGGTTCTGCTGGAGGTTTCTTCCTGTTGAAGGGGAGTTTTCCTCTCCACTGTCACTACATGCATGTTCAGTATGAGGGATTGCTGCAAAGCCAACAACAATGCAGAAGACTGTCCACTACGGCTATGCGCTCTTTCAGGAGTGAATGCTGCAAGTCAATGACTTAATGGAAAATGCTGGATTTCCTTAGAACACTTTTTAACCAGTCTTTCTGTCTTCATTTGACTGAATTAATGTAAAGTGTCTTGAGATATGTTGTGAAATGGCGATGTGCAAATACAATTTAATTGAAAATGAGAAAAATCAATCAACAGGACAAATGTTAGTCATGCAATAATCAACAGCTGGTAGAGTGCCGGAAGTTTAATTCCAATTGTTGAGGTAAAGCCATAGAAATCCTGTTTAAAAATAGCCGTGTCATGTAAGAGACTACAATGTGGAAGTAGAGGCTCAGTTCGGATGAGAGAAAAAGTGATGACTTTAGGCTACTTGCAAATTAGAGAATGCAGAATACCAACACTGTAACTTAAACAGATCCTCCAGTAGTGAAACATGGCGGTGGTGGGAGTATCATGCTGTTAAGTTGAGGGATACAGAAATCGGTCAGCTGGTGGATCTAAATACAAGGATGTTCTGGAAGCAAATCTGTCACAGGCAGCAAAAGATCAAAACATATTCATACGTTATAGTGGTAAAGTATGGACCAAAATTCATTTGAGAATGTGGGATGAGAATTAGAAATTTATCACAGTTCTCCCAGTTGAGCAATTTTACAGAGAATGGACACAATCTCCAGTCTCGGCAGAAAGGTTATTACAGTGAAAGACTCTGTAGGGTATTGACTCAGCTGTGTCAAATTAAAATGCATGTCACTTTTGAGTTTTATTTGACAAAAGAGAAAACATAAGCATATATTAGTTTCCTTCCAGGTCACAATGAAGCTCTACTTTGTATTTGTTCATCACATAAAATCCCAGTATAATACATTAAAGTTTAAGGTTCAAAGAGTATAAAAGCGTTTGCAAGTCACTGTATGCTTGAAATGCAAGTCTCTCAACTTTTTTTATATAACAAGTTAACCTTTTACATTATTTCAAAAAGCAAAAAAAAAAAAAAAAACAGAAAAAAAATCTAAGATTCTGCAAGTCCAAATTACAAATGAGTAAAAATCAGTTTTTCATTCAAAATAGTTTATTGCTATCATGCAAGAGTGCCATCAAAGTCTAGACCACCACAGATGCAAAATTATCACTTTCTCTGTACAAATATACTGCATGTATTCATAAATATATGCTCAAAATGAGAAGAAAAGTTGGATAGCGAGGTTAGCGCTAAAGCTGATCCATTCTTTTAACCCAATATAGGTTTTGTTATGATAGTTGACATGCATCAACAGTACAGTGCAATATACTGGGAAGAGACAGACACACTCGCACGCACGCACTCAGATGGCATTTTCAATTTACAGCTGTCGTGCAGGGGGAGGGAAAAAAAACGAGAAAGGTAGAAATGGCGCTAAAAAAGTACCAGTAAGAAAACAGTTATTTTTTTAAGATGGCTTTTTTTAAAATAAAGTCCTTAAAACGCGTCTTTTGCATCCAAACCACCTGTTACATTATGAGGCCGAGGGGGAGAGAAACTGTGTTCTGCAGCACTTTTTGGTTGATCGTTTTATAAGGAGCACCCTAAAAAGCACTGGTGTCCTCACTACTTCGTAAACCAACTACAACTACTGATGCATAGCTCTGTGCTTAAAACGAAGCAACTTGCATTAAAAACTGGCACAACATTCTGTGTTGCAATAATCTGAGAATTGAACTCATCTGTAACAAATGTAAACATGGTGTACCTATGGTACTGTTACAGTAACAATACTCGTGGACATTCAGCATCGACACTCTGGATGTACAGTGCAGGGGAGGTGTACATCATGGAGTTTTCGGTATTCTGGGTAAGAAGGGCTCAAGGGATTAAAACACACCACAAATATGAAGGCCTCTGATGAAAACAAGAGATTTGGCACTTTTACATGATTGGTTGCTTTGACTCCACAACTTGACAGCTGTCTTTTATAAAAAGTAATCTTAAATAGCACATTGTTTTTCTTGAACTGAGCAAATAAATGTCCTTGTAATTTTAGCCCTTACCAACAGCCATCCCTCGCTTTTATGTTACATTGAACCAAAGCAAGAAAAAAAGGGGGATCTGTAAGACACAGAACACCAGCAGTTTAAAGCGTTACCGTTCTAAACAAACTGAGCGCCTCAAAATGTGAAATAAAACAAACAAGTGCGTCAAAGAAAATAATTCATTAGTCATGTTCAAAAACTGAAACTCATATTCATTCACGGAGCTCTATTTAAGCTGTTTTTTCGTCTTTTTTATGATTATAAATCATAACGAACAAAAACCCAGAAATCCAGTTTCTTTAAAAATTACATTATTACATAGTTTTTGTTTCAATGCATACATTTTATGACCTACAATATCTTAGGAAAGACAGCCCCATTGACAGAGACTGACAGCAGGTTAAGCAACAATATATGTAAAAAGCTCTCAAGGCTTTATCCCCGTTACATTTTATTTGGCAATAACCTTTTGTCGCTTACCCTACATGTGGGTTGTGTCAATGAATGACTGGTGGAAAAAATGTTTTAAACTCAACAGCCTTCCCCGTTATTGTTGGCCTTAACATAACCTTTCTGTATTGAAACCATTTCAATGTATCTAATGTAATATGCACATTTTCTAAAAAAACTGAATTCAGGATTGTCATTAGCTGTAAACCATAATTTTCGAATTCTCAAAATTAACAGAAATAAATTGTTGAAAATGTTCAAAAGTTTTCTCAATGACATTTTCATTTATACCAGGTACACATGCAGGTTTATAGGGTCATGAGGGAAGAAAAAAAAAGCCAGTCGATGTCATGTGCTCATGTATTTTTGTCAAGTATTATGATCCAGTTAATTAAATTTAATCAGAAGTTAAAGGTTAATGAAGCTGGAATTTAAAGCAATATTGTATAGAGTGAAAAAATAAGTATTCAAAAACAAAACAAATGCCCTCACCCTCAATTTGATTGTCATTGTGTAACATTATTAGCAAATGATCTAGCAAATTCCATCTACTCACCCTTTCTGACACTCTGTGTTTAAATAGTAACATTTTGGGATAGACAACACTTCTCTATAGTGTTTTAAGTTCCCCTAAATGTATTATATATTCTGCCTGCAAGACAACAAATGACAGTGTACTTACCAGTTTAAGGAAAAGAACAAAACACGAAAAACAGTGTGCATTCATTTGGATTTGTAGGACAGGCGGTTAGGTAGTAATCAAAGTTATATCAAGTGTTTCTTTTTTCTAAGCTGGATAACAACAAGAACTGAGCGAACACTAAAAGCATGTCAGCCAAACAGAAGTGAAGACATGCAAAATTTCAAATTGTAGAACAAGGAAAAGAAAAACAAAAAAACAAGAGGGAGAAGTTTCCCTTTCAGACTGGCACAACTTCCTGCAGGAATAAATAATACTTTACATTCCAATATACAGACCTAACGGCTGCCCTCAGGTTGCAACACTGACCAAATAAGCAGATAAAGCAAAAACAGCTGGTTGCTCCCACAGTCCAAAATAGGTGTTGTAACCTACAGAAAAAAAAAGATGCAATGGCAACAAATTGTGCCATCGTTTGACCATAATCAAACCCCAGACATTTAAAAAAAAAAAAAAAAAAAAGAAAAATACAGAGGAATACAGTCAAGCAGCTTTGCTAGCCTTTCAGTTCATGTTGCTCTTATTTCTTCTGTCTCTTGAAGATTTTGAAGGGGTGTTTCTTGCGGATGACAGAGGGATCTGTGTCTTCTCCTGTTGAGCCGCTGTCCTCCTCCAGTGGACTCTTCTTGGTGGACAGCTGGGGGATGCGACTGCTACCTTTCGCTCCTGGTACTCCCGCTTGGCCTCCCGTTGGGGACGGTGTATCTGGCTCGGTCGAGTTGGGGCTAAAAGAACGGGATGACTCGGAGAGGTTGTTGATCTCTCCCAGGCTGGGCGACTTCTCCATGTGGGGAATCTCCTTCATGAGGATCGGGCTGCCGGAAACGGCCTCTGCGGCGCCTCCCTCGTAAATGCGGTTCCCTCCGTTGAAGTTGAGGGACTGCAGGGAGACCGTGTCGTCGGCGCGTCCGGGCAGCCCGTAAATAAGAGAGGTGGGCTTGATTAGGTGGCCTTTGGAGCTGTAGGCTGAGAGCCGATCGCCAACTTGTGAGAGGGACAACGAGGAGTCGGAGTCGGAACGGTTCAAGTCCCTGTAGGGACCAAACATAAAATGCAAAAGTTAGACTGGAAAAAAAAAAAAAAGGGGAAAATAAAAGAGTTTAGGAATAATGAGGAATCCATGCATAGGTTTGTCTACACTATGCTTGCGAAGCTGCATGCTCAGCAAAGCTTGGACAGTGGAACATCATGCTCGTTAAATTGTGAAGGCAACAAATACCAGGAGCACTGCGAGAAAAAAGGAGAAAGTAACTGCTTTATGAGATGCAATGACAATTAAACACAACGGCTTAAATAACCGAGTGACAAAATAATTAAAGAAACGTGCCAGCCTTGCAACAAAGGGTTAAAATACATGACCGATGGTGACGTAAAAAAAAAAAAAAAAAAAACAACACCACACACATGCATACAGTATAGAATGAGGCGGGTACCCGAGGCTGTCGCCGCATGAGGAGCGAACTTCAGACATGTAATCAGGAATGGGGTCCATGGGCTGGAAAGCAGCATGATGTACATGGGAGGAATGAAGGGCAACACCGCCAGCAGCGGTGCTTGGCAAGCAGGAGGAGGAAAAGGACAAGGATGGTACAGACTGAGGGTTTGGGTTGGAAGTACAGATGACTGATGGGTGAGAGACAGCTGAGGAGAGAGTTTGCAGAGGAAGACATTCGAGTTGCCCGAACGAATGGCTTCGGGCCTGTAGAAAGGCAGGCCTAGGCTTAGATGGATAAAGGCTTCCCTCTCCCTGTTGCCCTGCCAGCAGGGAACTCTCTACCAACCTCTGGGAACCCAACGCCAGCTGAGGGTCAACGTAGCGTTTGCGCAGGGACATCATACTGGGAGCTGCAGGAAAAAGTGACAGCATTAGCAGTGCGCACTAAAAAAAAAAAAAAAAAAGAAAAAAAAAAGAAACAATTTTGACAGACAAGTAAAAGACGAAGGAAAATGTTACTGGGATGTTATACATGTGGTAAATAAAGATGCATCAATAAGGCTGTTATTGGCCACAACAAATTGCTTGCTTTCTTTTAGGTGTGATCTGAAGATTCACAAAATAAAATAGACGAAAAAAGAAAAGAAGGCGCTGCAGGTTCACAGACGGAAGTGCTTGAAATCCAAAAGAAAGAATTACTGCACATCCTGCAAGTTTACCATCCACATACCTTTTCAGACACAGATTTTCAGATTTTTGTCTTCCTTCCTTCCCAATTTCAAAGTATAAATAAAAGCTTTAGAATTGCATGGTAGATATTTCTGGAAGGAAAAATTATGGACAGATCGTCAAGTACTGGATAGATGGAAAGAAATATAGAATGGGAGAGGGAATAAGGTCTGTATATACAAATATTTGATATAAAATTATATTTTTCCCCAAATTGTGCAGACAGAAAATACAGAAAGAGAAATCTAAATCCACTTTTACAGACCGCACAAGAACAAGATTATCCCCTTCCATGTATCAAAGCATATGTCCTTTACATCTATCAGATTTTCTGTCTAGTAAAATACATAAACTTGGATGAGCATTTCCTACCATAAACAGTAAAAGTTTTTAGCTTTAATGCATTTAATGAACAAAAGATAAAGTTTTTTTGTTTTTTTTTGACCTGCTGGTCTGAGCCAATCTCTGGCTGATCAAATGGTGCATCTGTAGAGCTGGATTGGATTTATATTTCCTAAACAATACGTGATAAATTCATACTTTCTTTCAACATTATATAAATGCCTTATTAATGCATCAGAAGAAAACCCCCAGATTTTTTTCAAAGCATTTCCAAACAAGAAAAAAAAACAAAAGATAAACTGAAATATTTTGAATGTCACTAAGAAAATACTACGGGATAAATAAATAGAGAAGGGAATACGGGTGGTGAGCAAGTACTAAAGGAAATATTAGTAGTTTCCAGATGAACAGCATGGAAGAATTTGCTGTTCATGCTGCTGTGCCCCGACAACATACAGTAAAAAGGTATTACACATCTAGAGTAATGGTCAGAGGGAAAGGCAGTTTGAAGACTGAACTTGGGAATGAATAATAGCCAACCAGAATATTTCCTCATGAACTGGCAATCTGACGTAACGGGCCACAGGTCACTGACTCGCCGCCTCGGCTGCAGTGTGCCATCTAAAGCGAGGCCGGTGAGAAAGCGGTGGGAGTGAAGTAGAAACAAAGGTGGTGCAAACGGAGAAGGGAGTGAGAAAGGGGGGGTGCAATTAATATTAATTAGAAGACTTGCATGTGTTAAAACACATGACTTCACGTTACGTCAACAGTAACTAGAAAGGTTCTAAAAAGATGTGCGATAACATTGCATGACTGAACTTTCTAAGGTGTGTGTTCTCCGAAGGTTTCCAACATTAAACAGAGTATCTGAGTTAGAGGAACAGACAGAAATGTGTGAGGCATTTCTGTGTCTGATGTCGAACCTAAACAAGGATTTGAGCACGGACTGCCCTAAATGGCGTTTCCTTCGCTGTAATTTGCCACAAAGGTCGACTGAACATTGCTGCAGCATGTATCAAAATACGATCAACACAAAAACTTGTTCTTATTAAGAAGTATATTTTTCTTGACAGTTCAGTTTTCAATGGAAAAAAAAAAAGTCACAGAAGGCCTCAGTCTTAATAATTGCCCAAAGAAGTAAACATAAAAAAAATAATAAAAAAAACGATGAAAATGTACACACAAAGAAAAAAAAAAAGAGATGCACCGAGAAATTAGCAGGGGATTGAACCTGGATGAATTTCAGCTTGATTAGCACTGACCAGTGACTGGCCAGGAAACAGACAAAAATGAAAGAATCAGATGGTTTTTCCTGAACATTACTAAATGCATTCAGTTAGTGGTAACATTGCTTCTGTTTCTAATCTCTTTAATAATAATATTAATGCATGTCTGTTAAAAAAAGAACAAAACAAAAATACGGAGAAAAAAATCATTTTTGATGCTATTCTTCCTATATTATAGCTTTTAAAGAGAAAATCTAAATTTCTTTACAAAAACCGGAGATCCGAAATCAGCTACAAAATCGTGAACGGTGCATCTCTACAAAAAAACATGTAAACTGCAATTGTCAAATCGAGACAGTAATGTCAAATTACATTAACAAAACCAACGGTCTTGATAACATTTATTAACTAACAATTACTGATAAACAATTTTGAACCTATACCACCTCCATAAACAGTAAAGGTAGAAAGACAATTGCTCAAGAAGTCCCAATTGTCATGTAGGTCGATTTTTTTTTATTTCCCCACCACAGTCTTTGGCTGTTTAGGCATTCGTGTGCTAATCCCCGGACAATGGAGGACAGAGTCGGACGAACCCTTACATTGCAGAGTTCCAGGCACCATGCCTTCGTCCAAGTCGTCCATGTCGTCAGACATGACAAAGTGCTGAGGTGTGGCTCTGCCGCCCATGAAGCTGGTGTCAAGGTTGAGGGCTGAGGCCAGTGAGGGAAGGCCTGGGTTGTTGACAATAGTAAAGCCTGTAAGCACCTCTATCTGCTGCCAGCGGTGCAGCCTCTCTCTCAGAGCAGCGGTCACCTCACCGAGGGCTTGTCTGCCGTGATAGAAAAAAATACATAGGAATGGTGCAAACTATCTGTTAAGCTACTTTCTATCATTCCACTGTACATTATTGTCTCCAACTTACTTTGCAGCCAAAATTTTGTGGTCCACATCATCGAGCGAGGAGCTGTGAGCCACGTGGAACGTACCGAAGAGAGTATTCCTCTTTTTCTTTATCTTCTCTGCCTGTGGAAAAAAAATAGTCAAACTTGTGCTTATTTTCAATTAGGACTCATGAGTTATGATTTATGTAGGCTATTTTATATTCTGTTATATTTCTAATAAGGAAACTAACAGATAACAATGTTAACTGTATTAATCAAGATTATGATTCATTGGGCCTGAATTCATTAAGAATTTAATGTTTCCTTATTTATTTAATTATATAAACAAATGTAACAAATGAGCAAATGATTTCACTGACTGGCGTTTAACTAACACATATTTAACTAATACTTTAGTTCTGCTCACCCCTTCTTTGGCCACCAGGAGCTGCCGTTCAGCATTTTGCTTCTTGATGTTGTAGTACTGCACCTCTACCTCATGGGTGAGCTGCAGCCACTTCTGCAGAGGCTCTGGTGGTGACCAGCCACCCCGGGACTCCAGCTCCTTCTCAGCTTTCTTGAGGGCCATGCGGACCTACAACAAGGTTCAAATGAGATTAAAATAAATGTAGCACAATAGTGATCTAGCAAAAAATATCTTTTTTTTTTTTTTTTTACAACCTCTAATTTCAGTGAAATTGAAATGAGAAATTTTATTAGATTCATGAGACAATAGAAGTTTATATATACATTTTTTTTTTACATTAAAAGTAATTTGCTGGTCTTAACAAATGATTTTCATTCATAAAAAAACAGCTGCAGATATGGGCCCATAAATACTCATAGGACTCATAGTTCCACTTGTGACTCATAAAACCATGCATATACTGGCCAGTCTTTAAGAAATATGCACCTCTAAGCAGTCATTTACATACCATACCCACATGTATTCACGGTTTTGATGCTATTGCGCACAGAATTTGAGAACTAAACAAATTATTTACAACAATTGGATTAATAACCTAATAAAAAGATCCAAAACACTAAAATGCGATTGCTCTCACAAAGTCTCTTTTAATGTTGTGCAATGTCTTGGTGTCCTAATATTATGCTTGAAGATGAGAAGCTAACATAAGTGCTAAAGGGCAGCAGACCTGACCGTCCAGCACAATATTCTGCTGAACGGCACTGATCAAAATGTCACCACACAATTTCTCAGGAGTGTACGGCGAAGTTCCTTCAGCTGATCGAAGGTCGACCCATGTCCCCATCAATAGTCCTGAAATAGTGGCCCTAGTCTGAATGTGCACTTCGCCTAGCTCTGGGAAAAGATCCAAAGAGAGTACCTGTACCTATATGGTAAAAGTTGACAGGTTTTCCTCCTTTAAATGTGGTTCTAGTTTTTTTATTTTATTTATTTTTTTTTTTTTTTTAAACACCACAATGACATGGCCCGGGAAATAAAATTGATTGAAAGGTCAACTATCAGTCTGAATTACAAAAAATCTGTTAGGTCCAGAAAGCGCTCACCTAGTGTGCACAACATATCCACAAAGCTGACAAATCTAAATGGAAACTTCCTGAAATCAGCTTGAAAATGGTCACATGCCACATTTTTTTCTGAAATACAGTTTTGATACATTAGGGACATAATATAAAAAAAAAAAAATTTGGTGCAGTTTTAATAGGAAATTTGCAATTATTACTATTACTTGTCACATCTTCCGTCGCAACATAACAGGCACACCATAAAGAAGGTGCGTTAAAAGGATATTTAGAGGTTATATCCTAAATGCTTCGCTGAAATCAGCACTGAATTCAGCCAAAACGTGTCAGGGCTGAGAGTGACAGTACCTGTTCCAGCTCTTCTTCGGCATACTTCTGCCGACTCAGTTCATTCACGGATCCTTCTCGCAGTTCTCTCAGCCGCTGAGCTTCTTGCTTTGCAGCATTTATCTCATCTCTCAGCTTCTGCTCCAGGGTCACCTTCTCCACTTCCACCGTCCGATGCTCCTCCTGGGCAATCTGGAGCCTGAGACCAGGATCAGAGAACAGATAACTATTATTTAATCCATCTCAAAGGCAAGCCACCAGTGGGTGCTTTCCAAGATTTAAAAAAAAAAAAAAAAAAAAAAGGAAACCTTGCTGTACCAGAGTCATTTTATATCACATGTAAGCATGTGAGTGCCACCTTTGTGTGTAATGTGTGCACTGCATCAGCCGTCCATCACCGGAAACAATGGCTGACGTGTAAAAGCCGAGCATCGCGCTCAGCTGCTAAGCTGCTCACAATAAACTGACATCAGAGAGAGCTGAGACAGAAAAGGCAACAGCTGTCAGTGAGTAACCTTAGAATAGCACAGTGTGATTCCAAATACGTCTATGCTCTTTGATACGCGTCTTAGTTTTTATGTTGGATGTATTTTTGCACAAGCACTTAAAACAAATAGAAACCTGTCACCCATGGCATTAGGATTGCTGTTTTAAAACAAATAGTAATAAAATTAAATAGTTGCAAAACAATATCCACATTGTAGCAAGTTAGGGATTCATTAGTCGGGTTTATCATAGAAGGTAATTAATTCAGCTACAATGGCAACAATGTCACACAAATCTCTGAAGTTTATTTTTTAACTGGTTTGTAGGGATGGTGTAGTTCCCCCTTTTGGGCACTATGGGGCAGCAGTCTTGCCCCGTCACATTAAACAGAAGAACTGAGGCGGCAGAGAAAGGCAGACAAATTAAAGCTGACCAGACCACCGGCTACGGAAAATGTGGCTAGCAGGCAGTGCAGCTAATGCATTCAGCCCTGACCTTTAGCGAACTTTAGCAATGATTTGAACAATCTGCCACATGGAGAGAAAAGATAATACTAGTGTATTACACAAGTCATAACTGTTCACTTCAGAGTCGGGCATACAAGACAAAGCTGGAGGATTTTGTTTTACCAGGAAATGGTAGCAGAAACAACACAATTAGATTATAACATGTCAACTAGCTTATGATCATAGCTCTCAACTCTCACGCATTGACCGTGTGACACACGCATTTCATCAATTGCACACGCTCACACGCATTACTTTGAAAATCTCAATCTTAAAATGAAAATCTCACTCTTGAAACGCACGCGTACGGACGCTTCACGTCATGGCGGAACCAATTTGCGGTACAATGGTTTCCGCACGTCCAGTAGTAGAGGTAACACAGCAGCAAGGACCGGCGCCGCGCAAACAAGGTTCCCTCATCCAAAGAGAAACACTTCTACGGTCCGTGTTGTGTGCGAATTAAATGGTAAGTCGCCATGTGTTATTAAAGTCCGTGTAAAATAGTGACCGCACCCCCCCCCCCCCCCCGTTGGACCGTCTTCAATCAAACAACAGCCCCCCCCCCCCCCCCCCCCGTCAACAATCTCACTCTCAACAATCGTCAAAAGTTGAGAGGTATGCTTATGATGTTCCATCATACATCATACTAATGTGGTCCTTGTCGCCATTCTTTTTTTTCAGGATTTATGTCTGCGCGCCACACCCGAGTTCACATCTATATCCAAATGTGAGTGACTTAGCACTGCAGCCAACATGTTAAGCAGTTATGCTTATCGCTATCTCGCGGCAGAGAGGCATAGTTTTAAAGCACACAGGAAATCCTGCTCTTGTCAAAGCCTCCGCTTACAGTCTCCTAACAGGGAAGCCATGTCTGAGCCTGGCTACTTGATACCACCGGAGGATCTGCTTGAAAGTATGGAAAGAGAGCAGCTGGCAGCAGGGATCAGGGGAAAAAGGCTCAACTACACACAGAGGACATACCTCATTCTTCTCTGACACACACAAAAAATAAACACTCCTCACAAGAGATGCAGGACTTATCTCGATTCTCACAGATCTGCAACTTAATAAGTATCCTTTTTTTTTCTCATGGCCAAAAGTATTATGCTGTAAAGGCTGCAATACTCAATAGTTCTGACCACGTTCTTAGTATATCGAACAGACATTTCAAAATATAAATGTTAAGCGATCATATCCAACTTTGATGAAACAGAAAGAAAATTGTTGTTTGTCTACATCGGAGCCTCTACACACAACAGGTAGGATTCAGTCACACAAGTTTGCAGTAGACAAACCAAAACCCACTCAAATGAGCCAAAGGCAAATTCTTCTATTTCTGTGAAGCACTACAATTCAACACAGAATGATTAAAAGGAGGGCTTATCAGTTATAGTGCACCTGTGCATGGCGTACTAAAAGTTTTCACTTGCTGGCATTTTACAAATTGCTCTTTGGTTTGATTGGCGGGGGCAATATTAGCATCATTTACCTAATTAATAGGACACATATAAAACATAATTTAAAATCTGTCATAGGAAAAACTGTTAAAGTGAGAGGAGAAAATAACCTCGTAAGCAGCATTCAAAATGAACTGGTCTATTAAAGGGGCACAGCATGACCCAACTGTCCTGTCCTCCCTGCAGCAACATGTGGCTCTCCTGGCAGATTGATAGCAGGTTAATTTACCAAACAACCTTCCCTTTCTTTATTACTTTAAATACAATGTATAGCGTTTACCACATACAGAGTCAAATACTAAAGTGCTTTGCCAAACATATTAATATCCACTGAACTTGTTGACATTTTTTCCACGTGAACATTATCCATTAAACTTACTGGGATGCTGCATTTCTTGTAAATAAAAGTCTGCATTTATCTTTCGGTCCTTTTGTTGTCATTACAGTTGCAAGTATTTTTGGGTATGTTTCTATTAGCTCTGCACATCTGGAGGCTGACATTTGCCCATTCTCTGGAAACGCATGTTTTAAATTAAATAAAATTTTATTTTATTTATTTAGCGCCAATTCATAACACAGGGCATCTCAAGGCACTTTACAAAGATTGGTCATACAAAGATTGGTCAGAACGTTTCCTATCTGAGGAAACCCAGTAGATAGCATCAAGTCTAGATAAGCAGCATTCACTCCTCATGAAAGAGGGTATAGTCACAGTGGACAGTCGTCTGCTTTGTCGATGGCTTTGCAGCAACCCCTCATACTGAGCATGCATGAAGCGACAGTGGAGAGGAAAACCCCCCTTTAACAGGGAGGAAAACCTCCAGCAGAACCAGAACCAGGCTCAGTGTGAACGGTCATCTCGACCAACTGGGGGTTAGAGAAGACAGAGCAGAGAGACAAAAAAGTACAGAAGCACACATTGATTCAGGAATCTTTTCTGTTAGAGGGTAATGACAGATGACCTGCCACTCAGGAGGTTGTCACAGCTAACACAACGTCTGGCCAGATATACCTACTGTATTTTTCTGACTATGAGGCACACTTAAAATCCTTACATGTTCTCAAAAATTTATAGTCTGCCTTATAAGCCGGTGCGGCTTATATACAATTACCATACTTGTTGTGCTTACTGACCGATTTTATGTGGTACAATGCGATCAAAAATCTGTTAAAATGTGTACAAAGTACTACTTTGGTTAGCAATGAAGCCGCTCCGTGCACCTTCAACAATGCATATCCGTGCTCAATGCATATTCGGAGCATTACGGTACACTGTGTCACTACCTGATGGGACCCCTGAGCTGTCTACAAGACTGCCTGACTGTAATGTCAGGCAGTCTTGCCCGGAGTACATGCTAGCAATAATAAACCAAGTAAATTAATTCAAAATAAATGTTACGTTTATGCTGGCCTTATGTTAGAAACAGGGCAGTGTCGTCCAACTACGCTGTCCTCCAACAAAGACGGGTATCTCTCCCTTTCAGGAGAGAGCTGAGTACATGGAGGACTATAAGGCTTATAAGGCGTGATATTACACACGTGGGAAGAATATTTAATCTGGTGCCTGTTATAACCCGGTGCGGTTTATGGTCCACAAAATATGGTACTATGAAGAGAGAAAAGGCAGAGAGAACAAAGCCAGCAGCCACCACCTAAGCCACTCTAACTATCTGAACAGCAAAGTTCAAGTCTTGCCACAGATTCTCAACAGGACACAGATTTGGACTCCACTGTGATTAGCTTTTATGTCCCAACTTTAAAAAAAAACTCCTGATGCTGCCACCGCCACGTTTCCCAGTGGGGAAGATGTGTTCAAGGTGTTGTAACTAATTACTGTAACCCATAATGATCAAAATTACTAGATATCTATAAGAGTTCTACTTTCTAACATGGGAGACAAAAAATATTTAACCTTTTCATAATAATCTATTTTTCTACGTGTAGTAGCTGTCCATGCCACACATTTTGTGTTAAAGTGTCAAATGAAGTCCAGACAAAATACAGAAGTCTATGATTTTGATGCTAAGGGAAAGTAATAATTTTGCAAAGCAATGTAAATCTAGAGATTTAATACAAAGGAAGAATTCACTAAAAAAACATTTGCAGTTTAGTCGGTGATGCCCGCATACCTTTTGACTTCGCTGTTTAGTTAAGTATACTACCATGGACTTCCCAATTCTACCAGAAGCTTTGGACAGACACAAAGAAACTCTGAGCTTAGGCAGCCTGGGGCACAACTGCTGTTCAGGTCCCCAACAATCAAGCCATGGACATTATTTAGTCATGTTGTGAGGCTCGGCATTACTCGTGCCTCAGACCAGACAATACCCTTTTATTCTGAGACGTTACATTATCTGGGCTTTATTTCAGTGCCGCATATGAATAACAACAGTCAAAGCCCTGGTCTCTTATTTTAAAGTCACAAGCATTTCTAGGAAGAGCATTTGTTAAAAGGTAGCAAGGATGCATCAAAGCAGCAGGGATCCACTTTTTTCTTTCCGTTCTTCCTCATAAACCATCAACAATCATTGCACTGACAACCAGGTCAAATAATAAGCATCTAAAATTAGAGATGGAAAATCTTGGAAAACAAAAAAAAGCCCTGACCTGTGTAGGAAATGACTGTGAGTATCCTTTTAAGGTATAGGAAGATGAAGTACACGCTTTGAAGCACATTCTTAGAATTCCTCCTTGCAATCCGCTGAAGTATTAACAGATCCAAAAAGATGGATATGTTTTGTAACATTTTTACAGTGGTTTTGTAACCTTTAGTTATCCTTGCCATTCAGCCAAGCACTATTTTGCTCTAATTACTGACTTTGTCCTGGAAAAAACTAAAACATAATTTAAAAAGAATCTGAGTCATGCGTCTCATGCCTTCTTCAGATCACATGAACAGTTTTTAAAGCAAGTGACCCTCGAAAAGCTGAATTTGAGATGGAAACATGGTGACTGCGTTATTCACAAAATAAATAATTACACAAATCCCACACCCCAGTATATGTTTTTATTATGTGTTATTATTGTGTAAATTACCATCTTATTTGAGCATGCTATAAATAATAATTTTGTTTTTAAGAGAACGTGTTATCTGGTAGAGAGTAGCTGGCTCTTGACCAGTTTTAAAGTTTTTGCTCTTTAGCTTGATGCAAACCAAAATATGTTTTTTTTAAGAACAAAGAAGATGTTTTTCCCTATATGTGTTTTATAAAAAAACTGAATGCTTTAGACCAGCAAACTATCAAGACATCTGCATCCATATAGGTTACGTTATTCTATAGAAACCCTAAACTGCTATCATTACATGTTGATCATTTAAAAGCAGGATGGGGTAGCTATTTCTAGCCATACTAACTGTATTTTGACTTACTTTTTGTTAGATGCCCATTAACATGGTGTAATATGTCAAAAGTTTCTTTTTTTTTTTCTTTACACAGTTTAAAGACCGGGTTACTTTTTCAATATTCGCTGCACAAATGAGACAGTAATGTCTCGTTTGTGCACTTAATAGATAACCATAACATTAACAAATATATAATTAACACTAAGGTATAACACAATATAAAACTCAAGCTTTGAAGAGCAGAATCCTTGCATCATTTAACAGTTTGCTGTGTGGGTGGTGGGAAAAAAACCTTACTTCTGCTGTAGGTCATGCAAACTCTGCTCGGCTCGCTGCAGGCCCTCCAAATCCTTCATCATTTTCTTCATGTGGTCCTTTGAGTAACGATTCTGTATGTAGGCAAACCAGCAGCCGCCCATCCCTATGACAATTGACACCACCAGCATGAAGTCCTTCAAGTGGTTGTGTCGATTCACTGGCAGAGAGAAAAAAAATCAAAGTTAAGTTACTTTCAGCCTGACAAACAAAAAACAAAGACAATTCACCTCAGCAATCAAGCTGCAGCTTAATAAACTAGTTTATCATCAAAAAGTTGATCTTTTTCAGTAATTCAATACATATACATGTATAATATTCATATCCATGACAAAAAGAGTAATAGTTTTAATGGTTTACAGCCAATGAAAACTCAAACTTCATTTGATAAGGAAATATTATTACATGAAACCAATTAAAAATGAATTGCAGTGACTTTGTTGTGCTTTGTTGTGTCATGATGACTATAGACATATGTCCACAAAGAGGAGAATTCACAGAAGGTAAAGATGCTGGCTGTTCACATACTGCTCTATCCTCGCATGTTAACAGAATATTAAATGGGAGAAAAAGGTTAGGTAAAAACAGGTGTACATGCACTGTCAGATGGATGCAACATCAAATGGCATTTCATTCAAATGGCAGTCTGTAGGAAGAGTGGAACGGCACAGAATCCAAATTACTTCAGGGTTTGTGTGAGGTTTTCAGTTACTGATAGAACTGGGCGATAGATTGATTTTATCAATTAATTTGAATTTGCAACTCCTGAAGATTTAATTTTGGGAAATCCAGATTTTTTCGCCAATCCCCTCTTCAATGCTCCCATGAAACGTTGTACTATATCAATCCCAAAAGGGGAAATTGTTTTGGTAATAGCATGCAATGTTGAATATATGTTTAGGAAAATATTTTGTCAAAACACTCCAAAGAGGAAACCTTTATTAAATTGGTGTGAAGTTACACAAGTGAAGCCTGTTTTTGGATGTGCAATACAACTAGCAGCACATATTTTGTTATATTTTCCTTATTTACTATGGTGGGTTGCCATCTTGTTTTCTAAGCATGTTTTAAAGCTTGTAATAAGTTGCACTTTGAATTCAGGTAAACTGCCGGTTTAAGACCAGCACTTTTGTGCCAGTTTATTTAAAAAAAATATGTTTTTTAAAAGACAAATAATCAGGTTCGGTAAAAAAAATAAAAAAAATAAGAAAATCTGATATTTTATTTTTAATCCCAATTGCCCAGCCTTAGGTACTGAGGATTTATGGAAGTTGTCTGCTGATGCTGGTCTATTGTGTCTTATCAAGTCCATAGCCAGCACAGCCATCTATTTAGAGATTTTAGATCACTTCTTGCTTCCTTCTACCATCAAGCTTCAAAAAGATGCCTACTTCTTTTTCAAGCAAGGCTTGACATCTGCTTACACTGACTAAAGTAGTAATAACTGCATTAAATACCATAGCACCAACATGCTTGATTGGCCAACAAACTGACCTAAAGCCCATAAAGAAACTATGGTTTATTGTCAGGAGGAAGACGAGAAAGAACAGAACCAGAAATGCAGATGTGCTGAATGCCGCTATAAAGCAAACTGGTCTTCTTTACGACCTCAGCAGAGCCACAGGCTGATCACCATCATGTCACAATATAATGCAGTAATTTCTGAAAAAAAAATGTATTGACTGAATATACTTTGCAGTATATGGACATACATTTCAGTTGGTTCCCATTTCGGTGTTATCCTTATGAAAGTAAACTAGAACCAAAGTAAATGTCATTGTTGAAAGAATTTGGCAATTAAAACAGATTCTGAAGCTTATGTCAAGTAAAACCCAGATATGCTAAAAAACTGAATTTTAAGTTGTATTAGCTGTGACCCATAAACAACATAACTAATTACTTGAGATGTATTAGTGTTGCATAACTTATAAAACAGTTTGACTTTCAGAATTGACTAACAGTATAATTATATTAAAATATAAAGATGCACCTGTTGAGGTGCAAAAAAAAAAATCTGGATCATAAGTTAAGGCACGGAACAATGTGCAAGCTTCAAAAGGATGTGGTTTAAGCATTTCTTTTTCTAAATCGTAGTGCAACAAGTGTTGTGGAATGACAAAAATGGGGTCAGTGTCGCAAGTTTAGGTTGTGGTGACAGGGGCTAAATGCAAACAACTACAGCAAAACCAGCTCAGGATAAAACAGGCCATGTCATTCTGGGAACCAAAGCTAGTCTTCTGAAGAAAATTTAGTTTGTTTGATACATGCAAGATGCAAACAGTCAAAGTTTCATCTTGTTTGAATATCAATGAGTGCGTGATAATCCTGGTCGATATAAAAATGTTAAGGAAGTAGAACTCATGCTAGATTAAAAGTAACTGAAAATCAGAAAATTAGGTTTAGATCACTATCACAGATTTCATCTGGCAAGTTACAAGATGAGGCAACCTGATCAGGAACATGCAAGAAAGACATGTAAAAATTAGGACTTTTACTTCCTGGAGTAAGATAAAAGGCAAGGATGTTTTGTACAACAGTATAGGAAGGTTTATTAGGACACACCAAAGTAAAAAAAAAAAAAAAAAATCTTATGGCATACTACCGGTTGTTCAACAAAATAAACTGTTTGGGTGAATGTACACATCTCATTGTATACGATTTAAAAAAAAAAACAAAAAAAAACGCACACACACTGCCTCAAGAGTGTTTAGAAGGTTAAGCCATCCTATTCCCATTACAGTCCAACACAAACAAGCAAAACCTGCAAAACTAAAACTCAGTGTCGTCACACCCATTTTTAATTCTAGAGTCTAGCAAAGAACAACACAGCTTTACTAGAGCAGCTAAGCATCTGATTGGCCAGAGCATGCAGATTACCATTGCTGAATTCCTGGGAACACAACTTTCTAAAAGGAGGTCACATTATTTAACTGACATATCTTTAATACTGACTGTGACTGAGCACAGTAGCTTAAACCTTCAGCCCAGAAACTGCCATTTTAAGTGCCAAAAATCAAAACCCACAATATACAAAAACCTCTAAAGCATAAATCACAATCAGCCTTTCAGTTGCCTTTTTTTTAATGTGAACCAGCATTTTTAAAATTATTTGTTTCCTGAAAAAAACTGCCTTTAAGCCCCGCTCTTTAACTTTTTAAGTTTAAGTTGTCATTATTTTTTGTTTGTTTGTTTATCTATGGGATGGATCTGTACAAAATAGTCCTAATTGGTGAAGTCAAATGAGAAACATTTACTTAAAAAAATAACCTAAAAATAACATACTGAAAATTCACATTTGCATATGTAACCACACCCTTTGCTATGGAGCTCCAAAAAAATCCTGGTGCAACCAATTACCTTCAAAAGCGACATAATTAGTGAAATGAAGTCCACCTGTGTGAAGTCTAAGTGTCACATGATCTGCCAGTATAAACACATCTTTTCTGAAAGGCCCCAGAGGTTGAAAAACCACTAAGCAAGAGGTGTCACACAATGAAGACCAAGAAGCTCTCCAAACAAGTCAGGGGCAAAATTGTTGAGAAGAACAAGTCAGGGTGGGATTCTAAAAAAATTAAAATAAAATCCAAGTCTTTGATGTCTCTCTGGAGCACCATCAAATCCATCATCTTTAAATGGGAAGCATATGACACCACAACAAACCCGCCAAGAGAGGGCTGTCCACCAAAACTCACAGACTGTGCAAGAAGGGCATTAATCAGAGAGGCAGCACAGAGACCAAGGATAACCATGAAAGAGTTGCAGAGTTTCACAGCAGAGACCAGATGCTTTGTCCACAAAACCACAATAGCCATACAGTCCACACAGCTGGGCCTTATGGAGGAATGGCCAGGAAAAAAAAAAAGCCACTGCTTAAAGCTATAGTTGACAATCCTGTTCAGAAACACTTTTTGTTATACTGGGTGAAATGGCGCTTCCTTCCTGACAGTTGTAAAGACATTATGTATTCAGAAAAAGGAGGTTACAATTTTTTTATATCTGTGAGAACTGCAGGCCTGTAAAAACTCAAACCAATCACTGCCATTCGCACCAAAGGGCGGGGATTAGTTAGAATATTGGTCCTGCTCTCACTCTCCTTTGTTCCTCAAGTTCAGGGAGAATCACCTCATATATTGGTTGTCCATGCAAAACATTCTGACATGCTCATGTAATGCCAGTGTGCTTGCTCGTTCCTTGTTTTTTATTAATCTGAATATTCTTATTCCTGAGAATAGGTTTTTGAGTTGGACATCAATCTTTGCCGAACATTAAGTGCAACCAACAAACAAGTAAATGTATTAAACAGCTTGACCGAAACTTATTGCTATGATGAAATTCCTTTCATTATACAAATTCTTAAACAAGCAATAAAATGTCATTATTTCACTGCTGCAATTCGCTTCCCTTCAAAGTGGAGGCACCCCGACTTAAAACATATTACTGACACCTAAAGGACGCATTTTATCCATTGATTGTTACGTAGCCAAAACTTGCATTGATTTGAAAAATTGTGGGTATTTTTTAATTGCGATTGTATTGAAAATGCGATCAATTGTCCAGCCCTAGTGCAAACTGTGGAACAATCCATTTTAATTCATGGTTTGAGGCAACAAAGCATGAAAAATGCAAAGGGAGGTGAATACTTTTGCAAGACATTGTAAGGACACTAAACAGTTAAAGCCACATCTACCACACAAGAGGTCAACAATCAGATCATAAGTCAATAAAGGAATAAAACACTTCCGTTTTTTTGGTGAACCTTCTGAATGTTTTATGCTGCATCAAACACAAAGCTACATCGAACATATTACAGACAGACAGCCATGTTACTTAAATAATCAACTAACATTTATTGCAGTCAAAGCAGTTCTTTGCAATATGCATATTGCACTTTTATTACAATAATGATCAATTTGCAATATTGTGCAGTCTAACGTCTTCTCTAATGACAAAACACCTGCAGAGGTCACCAGATTGTTAAATCAATAACCGCTCTCTCCATACAAACCTAATGCATGTTTAGCCATAATAATTAGCTTCAGGTCTTACTGTTTATTTCATCTAAGAAAAATGAAGGAGATAATATTTAACTGCAATTAAAATGATGCCTTATTGTGAGGTATGAGCCTGAACACAACTGAGAGAGAAGAGTTGGAAAACCTAGATGCAGAGCTTTTGCTGCTGATTTGGATCAATTTCTCTGCAGCTTGTACAGGTCCTTGACAGCTGTTCATACTGCTCTGTCTAATCTAAGTAATCTGCCATTACGTGCAATGAGCAACACTTGAAATCACCATCTGAAAAACCATTAATGGTGCACAAATGATATTGAACTGGCGACAGAGCTGAAAGCAACCGGTCACAGAATTGTTTGGGTTAATCATTACACAACAGCCCACCCCTTTAGACACAACCTTTTGTTGAAAATGTCTTACTATGCTGCTGCTCGGCACAGTCACTCTGTCAATTGGACTATTTGTGGAAGCTACTTGCTTTGAGAGGCTGTCGAAGGCAGACAGTCCTTGCTAACGACTTCCTTCAGGTGTTATGAAGGGAAAAACACAACCACAATAACACATGCCAGAAACAGACCATTACACATTGTGTTCCTGTGCAAGTTTTGTCAAATGCAAATGCCTGCTTTCTTGGAAAGCTCATTAAATCTTCTTTGAGTTCATTAGGGATTAGATGAGCTCCAACTGCAACTATAATCCAAATACGCAGTGCAAAATGTACTACATCTTTTGTTGTTTATTATTATAATGACAATATAAAATGTTATTTTTTTCATATGTTGAATATCATTTTGCAACATAGACTGGAAATCTGACAAACATTTGTTGATAAAAAGTTTTATTGCTGGTCCTTATTTCTAGGTATTAAAGCTGAAGCACATCCTGTTCAATAGGGAATCTAACCTGCACAATGTTTGTCTCTGAATGCAGAATTTGGGCAGTGACACCAGACAGGATGAGAAAGGGTACTGTGTTTGTCAATGAAAGCAGAGAGAGTCATCAGGAACACAGACCCATTGTGGTACGTCACACCCTGAAACTGATACAAAGGGTATCACATTATAAAAGAAGTGGGGTACAAGAGAATAAATGAGTGGGATGGAGTATGAATACATGACTGAACGTAGCAAAAGAAATGAAGAATAGCATGAAGATAAAAAGCTGCCATTAGAAGAAAAAAAAAAACCTGGTGTGAGCCTGTTCATAATGCTGGAAAGCTCTTCATAAGCATATTAAATTATAAAGCCGAGTTGAGCTGATCACGTGATGTTTGTGAATTATTCCACTACAGCGCTCAAGAACTCCCCTAACTCCACCTACTTGATGAACATTTAGGCTACTAGCATCATCATCATGTACAATACAGCACATATCTCATCTCTTTCATCTTGTCTAGAGTGTGTTTATGCATGTATTTTCCTGTGACTTTTCCTAATTATTTTAAAATGTTTATTATTGAGAAGATTTTCAGCAAACAAAAGATTCCTCTGTGCTACATTCTTTGTACATTTCTCCAGTTTTTATTCATGATTATTCAATATTTTTGATAATATTTATTTAATATCAATATTAATATAATATCAATATTTTCCCTAATGTTTATTTATCCTCTATCAAAGTATGTTACTAATATGCTTCACCTTTAATCCGTCAGGCCACTGAAATAACATAATAATTCCCCCCTATGAGGATGATAAAGTTATCTACATATTAATAATTGTGTGGTTCTTAAAGATGTTTATGTGCTTATTCCCTCCACTGTTTAGGTGGTGGATCAGTTCTCTTGGTCTTCGCCACCTTCCCTGCTTAAAGGTATAGTGGACAGTCTTTTTCAGTTTCGAGTTACGGGGGTATCACCATATCTATTGGCTGTCCCACATGCTAATCATTGTGACTCGCTCACGTAACGCCAATGCGTGTGCAGGCTCCTTGTTAGTTGACGCTTGCAGGCTGCGCAAGTGCACTGTGTTTATGCATCCAATTAGCTTCGATGTTAAGCTTGTTACATACTCCGGAGAAACATAGTTTTTTTCTTGTAGTCGGGCTGGAAAGAACACAAAAAAAGTTTGTTTTGGCTCTGTCTATTCATACTTCACGAGACGCTAATCTGCAGAAGTCAGCCCCACTATACAGACGTCATGTAAGATCAGGCAGGCGGAGGGGGACATAGAGAGCCGAGCGCAGAGCAAGCAGAGAGCTGAAAGTTGAGGAGCAGACACGTTAAAGCCGGTGTGCTCCGGCACTATTTGGAAAGACTGCAAACACTGGGGGCGTGTGTTGCTACTGGAGTGAGACTGCCCCGCTAGGACAATTTACACAGCTACAAGTGAGCGGAATGGGCATGTTCGCACGCTTTAACCACCATAGTGGAACTAAAGTGCGGGACTGCAGATCGACAGATGCGCGAGACATTTCTGCTTTTCCAACCTAAACACGTCCATCTAAATCCTGTCCAATCACAGTACAGAACTTCGTGAGAAAAAAGGTTCTGCCAAGGGAGACCCTCAAAGACAGGCCTGAGAGACCAAAATGACGTCATTCGCTGTGGGAGCGAGACAAACTGTCTCAGTTTTTCTTGGAGTATATAGCGGCTTTTAGCCGTTCATTGTAGCTCCGCTGCTCTCACCGTATACTTTGAACATGGCTGAGAGTCACAGGAAGCGAACTGTATTGCAAGTTTATGAAAAGAAGAGGAAGGCCTCAGTAGAAAGAAATAAGACTAGAGTGGATTTGGGAGATTTTTTCATGCAATCCCCATGAGGAGTGGAAGACCAGGTAAGACAATCCTAAAAAGGGACTTGGGGTGATTCTGACCAACATTGACGGAAAAATCGTCTACTGCATCCTTAAGTCACTCTCGTGGTGCATTCACACCGTACGCGAATGAGGCGGCCCGAGCGGGCGTTTTACAAATCATCCCTGTGCAAAACACGCGGTCAGGGACGAGTAGAGCTATGCAAGCAGCGTCCGGAACGAGAGTGAAGAGGAACCCGCGGTGACTTTCGCAGAATTTAAAAAATCTGAACTTTACTGTCAATTCGCGTCACGTAAACAAATCAGAGATTGGTTGTCATTGTGTCATACGGTAAAGGAGTGCAGCGGAGACAAAACTTTTTTCAATCAATATGGAAAAAAGAAAGATTTATGTTGACATAGGATGAAGTAAGGAATGCTTTTTAGAGATTTGTTGGTGGTTTGAAAAAAAAGCTGTTTTGGCAATAAAAAAGGACCGTCACATCATTCATCCTCCTCTTGTAGCTCCAGAACTGACCCGACCAGCCGCTACTTCTGCGGCCGGGTTCTGACTGAGCTCCATCGAGGGGCGCGGCAAACCACCACATCTGCCCCGCTCATGCCCTCTCTGCCCGGCCTCTTGCTCTGATCTCCCGTTGTACAGGTGATTCGTCCCCAAAGTGGGATAACAGTTTCAGATCCTGGACAGACTGAAGCATCGCGGGAGACGACCATGGTCCAGCCGTAGCTCCTGTGCTAACAAAACTGGGAGCATCTCTGGAGGATATGGTGGTCCAGCAGGGACGGCGGCGCCGTTGTTCGGCTTTCCCGTTAAAACACAGCACCGTGACTCGCTTTGTAAAATCCCAGTCTGCCCTGTTGAATTGATGACGCAGTGTCACACGATGCAACCACTGTCACCGTTTATGAGGACCACGAAGAGCACAGCGGCCAACACCGCGCCATTTAGGCAGGAATCGCGTTAGGTGTGAATGAACCAACCATTAGACTTGCTAAAAGTCCTCCTCATTACATTTTATCACTTTAGGAGGTCTCTTAAGGCCTAAGTTGCTTTGTGAATAACTTATCTTACAGAGATAAAATTCTAAGGAAAATCTTAGAATTCAGGATTTCCTAAAATGACGTCACTAAGTACGTATAGTCTAGGCCCTAGGGAATCTTTGTGAATACAGGCACTGGTCATTTTGTGCCATTGAACATCAAACTAAGAGACTGGTTTGTGGGAACCACAGGAGGATAATTATCCAGTTGGTCCCGTGTGTGAGACAACGGCTTGATTTCGGACTATGGTAAAAACCCTTCTTTCCCATTCTGTTGTGGTGTGGAAATATGTTAGGTCCAAATTCTGGGACGTTGAATTCATTGTTTTTCCTTATATCTCTCAGATTAATATTTTGTGAAAGATCTAGTCTGTAAAAAACAAATACTTCCTCACTCCTGGGAGACTGCTATAGCTTTAATACTTTTTGAGACCATTTATGTTAGATTTCGAATCAATTCAGACATTTCAAAAATTAAATTCACTAGTCATAACTGTTGCCATTTATTTTTCATATCATAACTTAATGTTTTCATTTCAGAGTTCATTGGAAGGAAATGTTAATACTGAGATAGTACAAAAGTGCTGCTCTTATTTATGATAAACATCTCTCAAATTACAGGAAATTAAGTTATCCTTGAAAGTGATTTTAAGATTATAAGACTGTCTTCTAAACCTTAATTTAGTAACACATACTGCAGCTTAATCACTCTGTACAAGGCCGAGTTTGGCCCCGTTCAAATCCTAGGGTGATTCATGATTAAAGACACACAAAGCAATAAATTCTTCTTGCTAAACAATAGGATGTATATGAATTATAAATGTAATAAATCTCTTTCTTTAACTACCTACATCCTGGTTCTTATTTTCAATAATAAGAGAACCACATGATAAATTGCCTTCAACCAACAATGCATTAAAATAAGGATCTCTTCTTTTAACTCATCGTGAATGTTGGTATCACAGGTCTATGGATGAATATCTTCATTCACTGTATGATCATGCAACTCAAACTGGAGCTGAGCTATATCTAATTGAATTACCCATTCAGCTGTTGAAAATCAAATAATGCATCCAGCAGGAAAGGGTTCTTAGCAGACAAACACAAAAAACAAACTCAGAGTCCACCCATTTCCATATAAAGAGCTGAATGCGTTCATGGTGTTTATATACACTCTTGGTCAGTTTTTTCTAAGTATTTGAAAAACAGCCTTTGAAAAGTTAGAGTGCTAATTACGATAATGAAAATTAGAAAAGGAAACAACTACATACCTAGGGGTGGTCCAAAAAGCACAGTGTCCAAAGCTTTGAGTTGTAATTTTTGCACATGGCTGCGATCCAAAATCTTCATAATAGAGACTGTCAGTGTGGCGTTCTTCACAGCAAGTCTGAGAGAGAGCAGACACGTTTTTACTTAACAGGAAGTAGGAAGCAAAGGGTGTTATCCATTTCTTCCTATGCCAAGAGATTCTAGACAATTACCAAGCTCATTCAATCATTTTAAAAGCAATGCTTGTTACAATACACACCAGTGATCCTATTCATTTAAAGGAGCAACGAGCGACTTTTCACCATTAGGTGGAGCTTTAGCACTGTCTGTACACCAAAACAAGATGTGTATCAAGCCACGCCTCTCTCTATCGCTGCTCTAGCATTTCCCCTTCTCGCCCATGGGCTCATATAAGCATATTTGCAAAGGATAAAAACACAGCAGAACAGTCTCACCTTTCAGAGGAACAGGTCAAGCGAAGTAGTAAGTAACTCATAATTGTACAATGCTGTTAGCAAGAGAAAATTTTGATCCAATGGGCGTGTTCTCTGCCATATTGTGCCTGACGGTGGCATTTTATGGGCAGGGAGCAGCCCTGTGTGGCAGCTGTTCACGTGTACGTATGTGCATGGCTATGTAAGCTAGCCGGCCCGGCTATATAAACAAGAGACTGGAGAACAACACAGAGAAACAGGGTGTGACTTTTAACCATAGTCGATCTAAAAAGATACCTTTAGTTCCTCACAAATCTATTTTTTTGTTCTATCTAAAATAATGAAATTTCTCTCTTTGCTCCTTTAAAGCAAAAACTTGGGTACAAGGTGATCAGATTAACAATAGTTATAAACCAGAAATAGTATAATTTAGGCTGATCAACAATACCATAAAAAAGAACCACGTCTATAACTGCGTCTATAACTGCCATTGGATTAAATCTGGTTTTAATTTAATTTATGGAATAGTATATTAATTTGTCCTTACAAAATGTTCTTGTTCAAAATATTCAAAATATTATGGAATGACTAAAATGTTCTGGTTCAACCAGTTACCTTACCTAAGTATCATAATTGGCGAAATGAGGTCCACCTGTGAGCAGTTTTAAGTGTCACCTGATCTGTATAAACACCTTTTCTGAAAGGACCCAGAGGCTGAAAAACCACTAAGCAAGAGGGAACACACCAAGGAGCTCTCCAAACAAGTCGGGGATAAAGTTGTGAGAAGTACAAGTCAGTGTAGCAGTGTTTTCCATAGATTACGAATTTACTTGTGGTGGTGGACTTTGCGGAGTCGCTTTGTACGGTACAGTGTAGCATGGTCCCAATCTCTAAATCATAAATGTTCCTCAAACTGGAAATCTCACATTTCAGGTGACAAATGTTTACATTGAATATTGTGTAATGATAATCTTACATATTGGACTATGCCACAAATGCCAGAACTCATGCCTTGCATCTGTCTAGGCTGGGCTCTCACATACTCAAGCACAGCCCCAGTGGCCTGGGCAGGCAATGGGGAGGGCACCACACACGCTCTGGTCTGGAGGCTGTTATTTGGGTTTTGTCATTTACCTAAGAGTGGCAACTTTAGGTTATTCCTATCTCGATATGACAATCATACAATTCAACCAATCAAACCAACAAGAAAAGCAACATGCTAGCCAAATACTAAGACAGATGGGGCGGGTCACTACATTCATAGCTTACTTCAAGATGACTGTGGTCACCAATGCTTGTGCGGCGTGGATATTTGAACTTATTTCCAAACAAGAGGGAGCAGGAGGCAATGTCATTCATTTCTGTTGGGAACGTCAACACTCAAGTAAACTTTCCTGCTGGGAGGGTTAGCTACAGCCAAACAGACATCTCTGCTGCCAAAGCTTTGTAAAATGCTAGAATTTCACTCTCTTTGTTTTGCGGTTTCCTCTCAGCACCCACTGACACATTACCGTACTTTTCAGACTATAAAGCGCACCAGATTATAAAGGCACACTAGGTATTCCCACAATTCCCAAATGTGTAATATTACGCCGCCCCTTCGCATACACAGCTCTCTATCAGACTCTGTCAGGATGACAGAGTAGCTGGACTACATTGCTCTGTTTCTAAAATTGGGCCAAAATTCACGTAACTTTTATATTGCATTAACTTACTAGGTTTATTGTTGTTAGTGTGTACTTCAAGCACGGGCTGCCTGAAGGCTCCCACGTATTCTGGCGTACTGCACACATACTGTGAGCTTGGCGAACTCCACGCTGACTCTCCGCAGACGTTTTACCATTCATAGTCGAGCGTATTGTAGCCTACATTTCTTGTGACAAATTCCTACAATTCCCACACTTTCTGCCAGTGGGACGAAGCGGTGGAACGGATGGTAAAATGTGTGATTAACTAACTGAGCATATAGTGGCGTCTCTTTTCCAGCAGGCTCCACACCGCACACCTGTCAGTGAGAACAGAGAGGGACTGTGATGCCGCACATCCATGTGACAGCCTGCTTGGAGCAGCTCAGCGTATCAAGCTCAGTGTCACATATAAAACAGTTTGATCTTGCCTCTGAGAATTTTATAGTGTGAGACCACGTACGCAGCCGTAAAAATGTATCTCTGCATGCACCCGCATGGGTAGAATCCGCCTTGAGAATGCCTGGGGTACACATTGAGTATGCCTTAGTACGTATGCCTGGAATACCTCTGGGTAGTGAAGTATGCCCGAGTATCAAAAAATAAGGATTTTTGAGTGCGTCTCATAGTCCGAAAAATGCGGTATATGGTTCCGTTGGGGACTTAAATCCATAAAACCTATTTCTTCCATGTTTGCTGGACTAACTGTTCTTTTGTGCGTGCGGGTCAGTTCGGAGCCACAAACAATTCAGACTGGAGTCAGATATAGGCACCATTTTAAAAGTAATGGGAACGACCTCGCAAAAAAAGAAGAAAAAAAAAACAGTTTACAAAATACTCGGAATTGAGCATTAAGAACTGGAGTGGGAACGTAGTCTAAATCAAGTCTGAAGTCTTATTTTTGTGACTCGAGTTAGAATCCCAAACTTGAGTATCCATCTCTGCTCTTACCTTGGCATAACACTTCCATTGAAAGCCAGCTTGCGAAATGTTTCCACATACTGAGGCAGTTCCACGTAGGCGACGAGCCATTCCACCACTTCATCTACTGTCCAATTATACACTGAAAAAAATAAAATAAACAGTGAGTCATCTGAAGTTGTTCAACAGGTCATGTCTTAGCAAAGTTAAAGTGCAAAAAACAAAGGTTTCTGCAACGATCAACAAATACAAAACACCTCCAGAGAATCTTAAGCTAAGAAAATGTCTCTAATCCCTGAGATGTGAGCCTTAGGGAACTCCCAGAATTTTGAAATTGCTCGGAAATGTAAAACAATTGACATCTTAGGTCCCTTTAATTGGATTACAATTGTAACCAATTCAATCCTAATCAATACCAATCTAATTTAGTATCTTGTTCACATTATTCCCTCCTATGATTATATGAAACCAAAATGTATATCCTAGACAAAAACATTATAGCACAGTGCATTTACAACCTAAAACATGGAAGAAGTATTGAGCAATGTAGGATGCACTGCACTCTCCAAGATACTAAAAAAAGGGAATCCTGGTACAGAATCAAAAACACCTGCTATCTAGGTCGCTACATTAATTTTTAAAGAACAAAAAAAAATGACTCTAGTTCAAAAGCTCCAGAGGACTATCTACAAACTGCAATGCAGGGTAAGTGAGCACTACAAGCCAAAAAAAAGGGGTGTCTGAGCAACACGAGTACAAGATACAGCAGAGCTCTCTCTGTACCAGACAGACCACACAAACTGATAATGTCAAGGGGGACAGAGTGGAAGTTGATTTTGTGCTGACAGAGTCAATGATGATGTCCACTCTGCCACTATCTGAAGGGGATAAGAACACCGTTCTTTGGGCCACATGAAATCTAATCAACTGCCCTCAGAGGGTGAGCTACTTCGCCAGGGGTAAAGTGTAAGCTCAGTTGTGTATCCATTAAAAGAAGACATGTCGTGCAAAATCCACTCTTTAGCCCATAAATACATTTTGTTGTGTACTTGGAGTCTCTAGGAGTGCAGAATCTTCTCTTTGTGGTGATAGGTTTCAATCCATTCCCATTTTTTCTATTCCCCATTACGCTTTTTTTATTAACAACAGTGTCACAATATTTGCTGCAGAGCTGCAAAACAAGGTCATGGACTTCTGGCTAACCAACATCGTGAATTCGGCTGCTTTACTTTTCACTGTGATTTTGGAGTTCAAGCTGAAGGATGCTAAAACGACAAGTGGATAAGTCAAAATGTTCAGTTGTTGAGCCTATTAACCTACACAAATCCTTACATGTTTTTTGTTTTTTTTGCTGTTTGCAACTCAAAACAGCAACAAAAAAAGAAACACCTGAAACAGCCTTAAAGTACCTTCAGAGCCCTTCCAAGCATTCCACAAGTCCTCCACACTGATGAACTGGTCATCGCCATGAAAGCTGTTATGCTTGGCCTTGGGGTCATGGTAGTTAAGGTCTTCTCGGAGGAACTGCAAGATCACAAGGACTTTTGTAGCCATTACCAAAAAAAAAAAAAAAAACACACACAACCATTTCACAGTGTGAAATAGCAAAGTAAGGCTCTTGCAACAATGATATTTGGAAAAAAGCATTTCTTTAACTTTGAGTATTAAGAAACTAATACTAATACTTAATACTAATACTTGAGTATTAAGAAAATACCTAAACCACAAAACATAAAGAAAAGTTGTTTTATGTATGCTAGAGAAATACATTAGATTTACAATAAAAAAAATACACACTATGAAAAAAGCATTTAATTAACCTTTCCTGAAGAGAAACTCTGCTGTTTTTTTGTGAATGCATTTGCTTCCTACACTTTGTGACTTTTGGCATTTTGGACAATATTATCGGTGTCCAACTGGCTGAATATTAACATGTAAAATACAAATTCATAATAAAGCTGCAGCTATCAATTAATTTAGTAATCAACGAATCAACCTATTTTTTTAATTATTCTAAAAAGAGGTATTCTTAGTAAATTAACATACTTCAATAAACAAGTTGTTTAAACTTAAAAGTATTTATTGTACATTTTAAATGCATAGAAAATGGCAAAACATGCTCACAACATGGCAATTTATTTAATATGGTCTTTATATATTTCTATATCCATCCCTGTATTGCATAACAGTAGACAATATAGTTCCAACTAACAATATTTCTTTCTAAACTAGGTAATCTGATCACTATTTTTTTATTAATGGACTAATAATCGGATAACAAAAGGGTTCTTAACCGGATTTTTTTTTTTTTTTTTTACAGAACAGAAGTTAAAACTTGAGGAGTTTTGGATAGAGCTTATTTACAAAGAAGGGTTTTAATTTTAAATGAAAAATGTATTTATTTTTGGAACAATTTTGACCAAATTGCTGCTCTATGTGGGTTCTTTCAACAAATACCATATTTTACAGTCTAGGTACTTTGATTATTAAATTACTAAATTAGTTGATGATTATTTTAATAATCGATTAATCCAGTTTTTGTTGTACCAACATAAATCATCCCAGTCCCATGGCATCCCAACCAGATTGTAAAAATATTTTTAACAATGTTTTTTTTTATTGGGAAGAATTTGGAGAAAACAAGACAACAGCTATTTTAACAAGCAAAAAAAAAATAAATAAAAAAACAAATAAACAAACAAACAAAAAGCTACAATTAGTACAGGACCATAAAGTGCATTAAATGTAAAAAATAAAACCATGGCCTACACTAGAGTTGACAAACTAGATACTGATACCAAGAAAAATACTTAATACTGTTTTTCATATCATGGCAAGACACTTTTAATAAAAAAAAAAAAAAAAAAAAAAGGTACTGGGTTATCAGGTTAAGAGCAACAGATGTGATTAATTACAATATGACAAGCTTAAGTTAGGATTCCTTTATCACATCAAAACCAATAAGTAGGGGACAATTCAGCCCTTGTGTAGAGAACTATTTAAGTGTCACTTCCTTGTTTGTCTAAACAGTAGACAAGATATACTGCTGGTTAAGTGTTAACTTCCTATATGGAAGTGTGTACCTGATTTAATAATGCAATTATCTTATTTCATCATCACTGCTGATATTTAGGGTGCCACTGTGCTTCCTTTTGCCTTTCAATTTGATGTTGATACAAAAGCATTTGACCGCGGATGAACAAAAATAGAAACATTTGTTTCAAAACAAACATGGATCTGAAACATATGAAACATAATTTCACAGTGTAAACAAAGATGTAGTCCATGCAAATATAATCAGCAGCAGCCCTGTACAATTTTAGCTTTTCTGGTAAATTTGCATTATATTTCTTTAGGAATCCACTACAACAGAAGGGTAGGTCGCTACGGGTTCCTACTTTTTCCTGCTTTAATCGTCAGCTTCGGTCTGGCTCCACCATAACATGTGTCCTCATTAGCCACATTCGCCTCCAATAGCTTTACAACTAAAAGGAGGAGTAATGGAGGGGGGCACACTGCTTTGTTTTGTTACTCCACTATTTATTAGCCGACTGAGCCGTCAACTGATTAACAAATTCCTGCTCTAATTCATACCGCAGCAGAATGGAGTGGACGTGGATCTTTACGTGGGACATATTACCGTCACTGGGCTCTTAGTCTCCATGAAGCTAATATTTAAGCTGACAGCATTATGTCGTCCAGATTTACTATTACTGTTGAAAATACAGACGCTTTACTGACCGTTATATGTCGCTCTGAACACCAGTGTCATAGCCTTAGTTTGTAGCATTAGCTTATAGCATCAGCTGTAGCAATGCTGCTGCATCACTCAGCTTTTTGTTTTTTTCTTGTCCATCTGCCTCATAGGGAAGGTTCTTCCCAACACTGCTTTTGTTTCTCTTGTCGATGAAGCGGGTCGCATTAAGTTTTTCTGGCTCTACTCAACGCAACTAAAGTTCCAGCAGCAGGTCGTTGTTGAGATGAGCAGCTGCAGGAAGAGGAAAGGCTGAATGTCTGTGGTAGCAGCGCTGTGGTCGGAAGAAGTGTGACAATTTGGGCAAAGTTTATATCCATTATATCCATCTTTGAATAATTAATTTTTCTAGTATTTATTATATAAAGAAATTAATTATTTTGACAACCTTAGCCTAAGTCCAGTGAATTGTACAACTCATGTTGTGTTATACTAATGCACTACTACTTTATTTACATTTAAAATTGCTGTCCTTGAGTTCTTTTGTAAAATAGAATACCGTTAACATGTCAATATTTATTGAAACAGAACAGTAAAGAACTTCCTCCTTACATATTATTATTTTGACTTATTTGTTGTTTATGTGGTCATAGTTACCTTACTTGACAATATCACTTTTTTGACATCTCTAAAGACCAGTGTCCTTAGATTTCTCTCTAAAAAAACTAAAGTTGTTGTAACAAGACCCTCATACCTCAACAACCCAGAGTGTAGCCTACCTCTGTACCCAATTCTGATACATTCTTCTTGCAATCTCATGGCATCCTGAACTGAACTGAGGAGACGTTTCCCTTTTCCTCTGCGTATTGCACTGATAATCATACATCACAGCCATGCAGTGTGCGCAGCTAACAATTTCCTGTTTACCAATTAAAATCTCGATAAACAAAAATGGAGATGTGTCTAAAGATAAGTCTCTCTCTTTTTTTAGGTAAAGCACACTTTATCTGTAATTCAACAGTGAGCATAACAAAAAAGTTATTGTATTATTGTCTTTCTAACCTTATAGTCAACTATGTCTGCTTACATTAAAATACACAATTTAGAGATAGTATTTTAGACATCCTACATTTCCTTTACTTTTTCACCAATAATTAATAAATACACTCAGAGTTACATCTGCTCAATTAATTTTTAACTATCTGAAGTATAAACTAAACATCAGAATGGGAAAGAAATTGGGTTTAGCTGACTTTACCCATCAGGGTTCTTGCCAGCACATTTCACCGTAATGTGTCGTTATGCTATCAAGTTGTCAAAATTACACTGTAATTAGGCCATTACGCTGACTTTCAATCACAGTAACAGTTCTTTTGGCTGACATCTGTGCTCCCTTTCCGCAGGGTTTCCCCTGCTGACCCATTCACATCTGCCCAAATTGTCACACTTGTTCTAGGCAGCAGTGCATAGACACTCCTGTCTCTTCCCTGCGGCTGCTCACCTGACCCAAAACAATGAGCTGCTGCTGCTGGAAGTGTTGAAGTCTGATAACATGTTGGAGAACAGGCAGAAAAAAAAAATCATGTGATCCTCTTTCTAAGCGAGATCAACACAAAGGCATTGTTCAGAGAAACTGTCCCAGATAGACAGACAAGATGAATGAAATGCAGAACAGTGCTACATGCTAAGCTAACAGTATGACACAGATGTTTGAACATAACATAATAAAGGTAGTAAAGCTGACCAGGAGTTGTAAACCTCCCAGACAACATAAGCTAATGCTAGCTGCTAACAGTTTGATGGATAGCCCAATGACAGGGTCCTGTCAGTCTATGCAGACCCTCTCCCGGTATGCAAGTATTGGAAACCAATACCAGCAAGATGTACTCAATAAAATGGAGGCAAAGTATAGACCACCTACTTAAATAGAGTGTGCAAAAATATGTTTGCCTTTGTGGCAACATTTAAGACAACACTTGGTTTTAATTTGATCCTGTCATGTATTGTTGATGTTTATTTTACTTTTACTTAATTACTACTGCCAAAAAAAACTGAGCAGTGTAAACTGGGTCTAAAACTGATGATTTGATTTCACTACCTTAACAAAAAACAAAAAAAAAACAAAAAAAAAAAACACTATAAAGATAATTATCACCCGACTGGTTCAGAGCATCACTAATGAATGTTCACTAGATTGTAGGCCAAGCCACCCACTAAACCACCAACACAGTTTTTAAACATGAGCCCCAGATCACATTGCACTCCCACTATACTAAAGTCAACAAAAGGTGAAAGCCATGATGCTGTTCCTTCTTGATAATATTGTGTAGGAAGATTTCACGACTTTGTGGTGATTGAAGCATTTCGACTACAAAAAATAAATATGATCAAGATCCAAGACATATTCCTAATATCCAGCCGCAATGTTTGATGTTGATCACAATAAAACCGGTTTTCTTTACTTAATTAATGGACAATAACTCAAAAAAATTCTGTCTGAGAATACTTAACTTTTTGAAGTCATGTCACTCATTCTGTTTATACTAAACCTCAGATTATATATTAAACAGACTACAGGCATTGCTCATACACAAACTGTGACATATGAGAAGCAGCAGACCTTCTCAAGGCATCATGCTACCTAAAAACAGAGGTAGTAATGCAGCAGCTAGCAGAAAAGCCGTCAGCACAAACCTCCTTCAAAACAAGCGACAGGAATGCTATTACAAGAAGACTTTTGTCTCCATTTGGTTAATTATTTGACAGAAACCTGAGCAAAACACAGCAGGAGTAACAAACAGGACAGATCTTTCAGACCCTAGGGCTAAGTTAGGACTATGATAATTTAGCAACTAAAGAGCAAAATAAGGATTACACTGACAAAGCTGACATTTCACAGAACACATCCCTTCAATAGCAAATCGGTTTTTGCTGTACTATTTTTAAATACTTACGCCATCCGTTTCTACCACATCTACGTTGCCGTTTGCGTCATCATCCATCTGCTTGTGGATATTACGGATAGCCTCATAGGTGAGAATGGCGTTGTCATCTTTGCACAAAGGTTCATCTATGCGACAAAAATCTGAAAGAAAGGGCATAATTGGCAAATTTCTAACAGATATTTAATTTAACTTTATTGATCTCACAATGGAGAAATTCACTTCTGCATCTTAACCTATCCCCTTGGGGAGCAGTGGGCTGCCACTGTGCAGCGCCTGGGGAGCAATTGGAGGTTAAGGGTCTTGCTCAGGGACCCAGAATGACAGCTTGTGGGAGTTGAACTCAGAACCTCTGGGACTGAAGCTCTGTGCTCTAACCACTAGGCCACCACTCCCCCTTCTTTCTAAACTTGCCACACCAGGTTGTGATCCTGCAGCCTCTTGACTGCCAATCCCAGAACTAAACCACTGTACCAAAGACCAGCGCCCACATATTACAGTACGTTAATATGTCTAGTTTACACAGACAATACCCAGTGAAGAAAATTCCTTTGATTCACATTCTCATAAAGTTATAGTATTACATAAGACCAATAAAAAAGGAACCAACAGTAGAAAATTACAAGGCCAGAAATGACTACGATAATTTATACTGGACCACAAAAAACGTGGATTCTGTTCCTTTCCACCTTTCCTCCAGGGTCTGGGACTTTAGTTTTCAAATGAAATCTGAAAAGAGGACTCGACCACTGAGCAGCTGTCCAGTCCTTATTGTCCTGATCTCTGACGAGGTGTGTCAGAAATATCTGATTCAGGAGTGGATTAACACAAGGAAGGTGACAGTTATAGTCAATATCCTAGAGAGACTTGTGTTTGGTGGCTCTACAGAGGCCCTGACTTCAGCTATAATCGAAACCTTGTAAATCTCCCAGAAACTCTAAAAAGGTCTTTCTTACTAATGCTGTAGATACCCAAATTTGTTTGTACATATTTCTTCTTTCACACTTTTTTCTTCCACTCAACTTCTAAATAAAAAGCTTGCACAGAGCACTCTGCTCATTCTGCTTCCTTGCAGTGGCATTTTGTTCCTGACACTACTAGTGGTACGGGCCCTTAAAGAGACATTGAAGGGAAATAAAATATTTTCTGGTGTGCAGAACCAGAAAGTATTTTTTTTTCCTTCAATGTCCCTTTAGGAGCTCTGTATAATGGAGAATATATGTCAAAAAGTAATATTATAAAATCCTTTGTATTGTTTTTATAATAAGTTTCTGAATATATTCTGGGTTTCCATTAGCTATATACCATAGTCCTCAAATGACAAATAAAAGCTTAGAATTTGTAATTCTGTGTGTAATGAATCCATATATGTTGTTCTTTCCCCCCTACTTTTAAATGTATTGAATTAACAACTAAAATAAAATCAAGTTTCAAATACATACTAATTTATTGAGATGTATCCATCATACAAGCATACAGGCAGAATATAAAACGTGTATATTTGTAATTATTTACCTTTGTAGTTAATCCTACTCTTTTAAAATACAACTTGCAAAAATCATATTAACCCGTCCAGTCTTAAGTGTTCTAATTTCCTTTTTAGTTTGGAAAAACACCAGGACGTTCCCCAAAAGAGGCTCCTCTAACAGAACCACTTTCCTGCTGAAACAACTAACGACAAAATTCCTTGGCTGCAAAGAAAGTATTGTTTATACAAGGCATTTCAGTCAAAGTCTCTGTGTTCCCAAGAACACAAGTATTGTCTGAATGTATCTGCCAGAGGTATCTGTGAAGTAATGACTGTCGGATCTAAGATAACCGTTGCCTGATGGTTGATCAGTCTTTAAAATTTGGGATGTTTATTCATAAAACAGAGTTGAAGATATGAAGTAAAATCTTTCTATGGGTAGGGGTGTTCAATTACATCTGTATAATTAACAAGTTGCCTTTTATGGTTAGCCTCCACGGCTACTCTGTATCACTATTGCACTCCCTGTGTAATTATAAATGATATGCCATAGACCAGATAAGAGAAAACCATGTTTGGCTTCTCTCACAGACACTCGGGACCAATGTTATTAGGACATTAGCCTAATGGCAATATAGGCTAAATAAAGTGCTTTAATAACATTTTTCCACAATTACAGACTTTATTTAGTTTTGCTTTTTTGACCAGCTGAATGTTTCGGATCAAACACATTTTAATATAAGTTAAATCGAAACTAAGTTAATACAAAATGCAGCTTCCAAATGATGATTTATTTTGCTACAAAAAAAAAAAAAAAAAAAAGCTTTCCAAACCAGCCTGGCCCTATGTGAAAAAATAATTGCCCCCGCAACATGGCGCACCATAGCGTCTGCAACATAGCGTCTCCCCACTGAGAGGCGCCATGTTGCATCGCCATTTCTGATTTCAGAAGCCGAAAGGGGACAAACTTGTTAGCCTAATGAGTTTTGCCTATCGGTCTTCTATATGAAGACGTGATGTCGTGGAGGAGGAGTATAAACAAGCAAAGACGACCGTAGATCATTCTGTGTCGTTTTCTGTTGAAATGTAGGACCATCCGTACTCTTTGCCTGGCAAGAGGGAAGATAAAGTCACCAAAAAAAGAAAAAGAAGTTACAACCAGGAGAAAACGAGAGTCTACATAGGCGCAGCTAATATTACTAGGCGGAGTGAAGACAATTCATGATGTAAGAGGGACTCAAAACAGATGTGGAGGTTGCAGGCTTTTGGCTGGACAGCAGGTAAGTTAATTCAATATAACAGTCAAGTTTACTTTTGCTTTACGTTAGAAACAGGGCAGTGTGGTCCAGCAACTACTCTGTCCTCCTGGCAGAGACATCTAGTTTTTCACCTACCTCTTGATCTCAGGCAGTATGTGTACGCGGAGGAGCGGAGTGACAATTCAGTAGGTTTGCGGTGTCTGTAGCTGAGCAGCACGAGCGGGTCTCTTTATAACTCGTGTCTATAGTCGCTTATTTTAGGGACCAAATAAGTGACTTCCTGTTCAGAAACAAGCCCAAAAAACATGACTCACTGACTTTACAAGCGACTTTAGAAAGAAAGTTGGCAACAGTGCCAAGAACCATTTCACATGATGACCGTAGCTATTAGCAGTAGCTTGGTGCCAAATACATGTAGGACATAGTTGTTGACAGTGTACAATTTATGACACTTTGCGGCTTCTGTAGTAGTCATTATGCGCTTGAGGTGAGGTCGTTAGGAATTCATTTAGTGCGCCAGTGGCCTTAGTATTACTTTTGGTCAACAGTGGTTTTAGTCTTGGAACCCTCTTATGGATGCCATTTTTGCCCCGTCTCATTTTTATGTTTTTAAGTTATGAACAGTAAAGTGAAGTGAACTCTGCACCAGGGCTGCACGATATCAAGAATATATGCTATAATATTTGTGATTGGCAATAATTTGTATTGCAGTCCAGTCAGTTCTTGTAATATTGACACTACTTCCAGTAATATTGAGATACGGACACATTTGCCATATACTTTACCGCCCTAGTCGCCTGGGCTTTAGATGTTGTTCTTGGTTCTTCGTTGAATGAATGGCTGATGCACAAGGGATTAATTCTGGAAGGGTGACCACTCCCAGAAAGGCACACCACTCTTTCATATTAGAAGGACTGTGGTTAACTGGAGCTTGAAGGCTTACAAATGGCTTTGTAACCCTTTTCAGACAGAAAGACATCTAGATATCATTCTTAGTTTCTCACCTGCTGTCAAATAACTTTTGATCAGGCCTTGATGTGCTGCTTTTGATCATATATTGCCGATTATTTGTTGTCATCCTGATTCGGTTAAAGAGATTTCTTGATTCTTCAGGTCTGGCAATAATCAGGCCTGGGTGTGGCTAGTGAAATTAAAATTCCCTTCCTAAAATGAGTGTTAATCAAAGTTAATTCATGATATAACAAGGGGGGGTTGCTTTTTCCACATGTAGCCAGGTTGGTCTGAATATTTTTTTTATTTCCCTTGTCAACCATCTACCTTGTAACCTTTAAAGATTCTCTTCTCGGCCAGGTCTCGCTTAAAAAAAAAAAGAGAGAGATGGATTTTCTAGGTAAACAAAGGTTAAATAACATAAACCTTTGTCACACATTTAGGTGTAGTAAAAAGGCTAAAACAGGAAAAATATGTATGGGAGCAAACACTTTTTTCATACCACTGTGAGGCTAGCCTAAATAGCCTGCATATTATCAGTGCAAGTTTATCAGGTTAAACAGCTGCTCTGTTTTTTTTTTATTTTTTTTTATTTGGAATTAAAATCTTATTCTAGTTGATGTTTGGAAGCATTTGGCAAACACCCTGAAACAAGGATCATAAAGGTTAGGGTCAATGAGGAGAGTGGCCTTGTCAAGGAGAAATTATGGTTTAGATATCTAACACACAGCCGAGCTTGGGCTTCACCACTGACCACATCTTTTCACAAAAACCTTTGAAAAGAGATTTCCTAATTGCAAAACTGCAGTTTCACGGCATTACTACTTTAGTTTTGCTTTGCAGAACTTTAGGTGTTCTGTGCACTGGTTTAGGTTGGGACAGAAACCCTTCACAGATAATGGCTGCTTGCAAAGTTGTTTGCAGGAACCTTGCAACACTATGTCGTCACCTTGCAAAAAAAAAAAAAAAGAAAAAAAAGGGGGAAAAAAAACGAATTTCCCCTTTTATATGTGACTGAAACAAGACCTACAAAACCTCACTGACCCCGATTCTTTATTAGTTTTGGTTACCCACAATACTAGCTTTTGATTTGCATGAGCTGTAATTTACAATGAGACAACGATGAAATCATACAAAACAAAGCTTTAATTATTCAAGAACAAGATGTTTTAACAGAGAGAACACACAGCCTAAAATGTGTCACTGACTATTCACCCAAATACCACTAAAAAGCACACAGGGAAACAGCGCTAACTACATTTTCCTGTCATTCAATTGTGCCTTAAATGAAGCCACTTAACCAGAACAAAAGACTCAACCTCTGTGCAACAAAAAGGCCATTTTTGAGCCACAGTATGCAAGCTTTTCAGTCCCAGGAAACCTGTAGAGTCACATACCACAAAGGCCTCTCACTCCCCGCGTTTAACAAAGACTGAATATCAAGAAAAAAACTTTTGCCACCTGCAAAATTCTCACACACGTAACCATTTTTTTTTGTCTCATTTGGCTTGCAAATGTCCAGAGACACTAGATAAGATATTTACATACCAGTCAGCCTGCTTTTTTTTTGCAAGAGCTCAAGTTGCGTAAACTACTCTGTGTGCCAGCATGACAAGCAGCACACTATGACTTTGCCGCCACACAGTAGCAACAGTTACCATCTACTACCGGCATTCAGGATACATTCAGGAAGCCAGAACCTTTTTTTAAATTCAATAAAAAAAAAAAAAAGAGCCGTTCTCATACTAACCACACTGCTATCAGTAATATATGCTTGTTAAAATATGCTTCGGCTTGTTTGCAGGCGATGCGAACAAAATGTCAGAGCAGTTCCCACTCTAACCGTCTGCTCAGCAGGAGTAACAGACCACAACCAAACAGGTTAGTAACGTGTGTGAACAAGTTGTATAAAATCTCGCAGTTAACTAAGACATATTTCAGCGCTTTAAAAACCCAAATTAACACAGGGTTGAGATACAGTTTGGATTTTACGGCTAACTGACCAGGAGTTACTGTCATGTATACAAAGTTTCTTAATGGACTACAATTGTCACAGAGTTAAAAGACAATCCAGGGTTATAGCGTTCCTAATTCTTACCATCTGAGCTAAACTATCCATTCAGGTGGCTTTGCTGTTGTTTTATCCTATAAACATTAGCTTAATTATGCTCAGTTTGACATGGTGGCTTGCTCCAAGTTGGAGGACAGGGCTTAATGGCAAATGCCAGCTGTACTATTCTCAGCATGGCTACATTTAGTGCCTGCACAATCACAAAGATGTAGCACAAACTGCAATACTCTTGTCACTCTATAGTGAGCGTGTCTCAGACTAGTTTATCATTGACAATGCTACATAAGATCAACGCAATGAATAACTACTCACCTGACAGAGCGTTTTCGCCGTTTTGAATCTCCAGCGTAGCGGAACTTGCTTTATCAGATGTGCTCTCTCCAATTAGGCACAAATAAAATATCCACAAGGTCACAGATTGGTGAAGCTCCATGTCTGTTGTGCGCTGCAGGGAGAGAAAAAAAAATTGCAACAATTCCTAAAATAAATGTTCACGTTTCAAAATGCACAACTGAAACACCTATTTTAGCAAGTTAAGTGTTCTAGTTTTCCGTATTTTTACTGTGTGCATCATATTTAGGGACTTTCACATGTTGTACCTTAGCAGTTTTGGTCTTGTTTTACCAGCCTTTTTTTTTTTTTTTTTTTTTTTTTTTAAATAAGGAATAGTGCCATTTACCACAGAACATTTTGAACCGACAACAAACCAGGTTGTACCCACCAGAAAGGGATTTTATACCCGTTTTTAAAACTAAATATTTAAAGTATGATGCTATATTCTTCCGATAGTCTACCGTAAGAAAGTGTGGTGATATAACGGCAATATATTTATATACGGCAGAAGATTGTTTAGCGTTCTTACAATTTGAGCAGAAGTCCTAATCTATCATAATTGCTGAGTCAGCATAATCAAAATAAAGGGGAATAGAGCACAATACAACATTTATGTTTAATATTATACAACTTAATTAAATGATATGCAAGATCTGAGTCGTTTTATGGATATTTATCTGCATCATTTGTGAACACATGCATAAGCACAAACATGTCACCAGACATAGACAGGGGAAAAAAGTTAGAAGTTTAAAGTAACTCACAATAGCTAGATGAAAAATAGGGAGGGGGTGGGGGGGGGGGGAATCAAGTAAACATCTTCTATTGCACACTTTAAGAACTACATAAAAGCGGCCCTATCAAGAAGCTAATAAGACCATTGAATAAAATTGATAGACATAAAAATATGTATACAGCTGGCCACACTAAAAACCTTTTGTAACACTTTCTGTAAACATCATAGAGAGAGGTGGTCTTAAGTGTAATTTCTATATCTCTGTTCCATTTAAATGAAAACTCGGCTGCTTAGGGTCGCACATATTACAATAAACCCGACCACTAAACGAACAGTAACATTAACTTTCAACTAGCTGCGATCTGTCTATGACAAGGCGATCGCACTGCTTATACAACAGTAACAACGATACAACAAGTTCATCTGATAGAGCTTTGTGCTCACTTGTAATTGAAAACCGGTTTATCTGAGATCAGCACGAATACACGGAGCTGAATTCCTAAAGGTAAAAGAGATTTCTTAAGTTTTGTGGCGCACCAACACGTTTCTTCGCTGTCACCGAAGTGCCGTTAGCTTGGTTTTCATTCAGGACTTTCTCTAAAGCTGACTTTCACTGGCGTGATGCAAAGTCGATCAAACATATGTTACTTCAAGAGGGAAATAAACCTGCAAAGTGACAACAGCCTGCACCTTCAGCCTCTGGTTGCGTGTCTGTCAAGCCAACGGCAGGCTAGCTAGCTCGACAACTCGGGTTACGAGGAAATACAAAATGACCTCATAGAAGAAGAAACCTCGCGAACTTTCAAACCCCAAACACATATCGTGTGTCTTTATGTGTGTTTTAACGGCGTCCACTCGTTGCTTCCTTTTCTAAAGATGCACATTAGTCACGAGTGACGTATAGCTCACCACGAACGTTAACAAGGAGGAGCAATTGTAGTTTCAGCTAGGCTAACCAATGCTGATAAAACAAGACCATATTTATGACCAAAAAAATGAAGAAAAGTTACCTGTCATGTATTACAGTCAACGAAAGTGTTATTTCAGCTCATTAACAACATTGCAGCAAAAGCCTGGTCCCGCCGAGTGGAAGAGGAACGCTACTCCACCTCCTGGTTGAGCTCTCGGTCTTCAGCAGCCTACAGACTGAACCAAAAAAGCCGCAGCAAGCTCGGCTTGCTCTGCGTAAGGGGGCAACGACCAACGTCGAGCTATGTTGCCTCCTAGCGGCTGGAGGGTTATCGACATCACGTAAAGCGCCCATGCATGCGCGGTGGAAGTGAGCCACCTAGTGGACAGAGTCAAGCATTACAACACTCTTCAAGAAAAAATAATTAATTCTATAACAATGATTCAAAATATCGAATTTTCCCATGAGACCCCCTTTTGCTTTGAACGTTTGAATGCTTTAATGTATTGAATCCAATTCAATTCACTGGGCAGAGCAAAACAACAATAGTTTTGCTTATTTCTAAATAAATATGGTTTTTATCTTTATAAATTAATAATGGATGCAGATCATTGAAACTTTTCCTCTTTTTAAATTAGGAACTTAAGTTGATGTTGATGTCTGGGACCCTTTCCATAAAGTATTTTTCATAAAATTATAAACAATATGATTTAATATACATGTGTTGTAATTTGAAACAACCACTACTAATGCAAGATATTTCTAAAATGTGAAAAATATGCCTCAATTGATAGAGTTCTGATGTTCTAAAAAGTGAACTGACAAAGTAAAATATCCAAGTTATTGTGAGTTTTTTTTATTTATTATTATTTATTTAATGGATGCCTTGCAGACAGTGTTAGATTTATTGTCAGTTCCTGAACTTCACTTTGAACAATATTCAAAATGCACAGTCCAAAAAGGCCTCAGTGCATTTCCATTTTTATAATACAAATTTCAAATACAATGCAATAGACATTAACTGTATTTTATGTTTTCTTATTAGACTTCCTTAAATGTGTATTTTTACATCTTTAAAATCTTGTTCTCTTGCTTGGTTCAGAAATTTACATCACTGATCACAGTATTTTACTGAGACATCAGGATATTACGCCTATTTCAAAATATTTACTGTATCCAGTGTTGAAATTCAGTTCATTGAAACTTGCACTGATTACGTAATCAGATTGCTCCAAAGGTCTTGTGCCCACGACATCCGAGGTATTTTCAGTGACTGAAGTCTGGTCTTTGTTGTGGCCTTTTTTCTGTGTAATAATTAGACAGGAAAGAAGCCATCAGGTTGTGCTTGTCTATTGAGCTGAAATGCCTTTTATAAAATACAACTGGAACACACAAAAACAGAAGAGAACCTTATACCTTCAGGTATCAACAACAATCTGAATATTTCTGGTGGAAAATTCCTTAAAATACCATGTTAGAAGCAATCGCTTCCGAATATTTAGATTACCAGAATGCATCTGCTGCACTTTGGCTGATATACAGTATGGCCACATATTTAGCAGTGCTCGATATCAAAGTAAAAAAAATCACATCACTTAAAACAATATCTAAAATTGAAGGCATCGATGAAAATTCCATTACAACAAAAGCTGTTCTTCCATCCATCACGTCTAGGCTATATGTGTGCATCATCTGTTTGCACTTGACTGGCGTTAACACACTTTAAAAAACGTATTCATGAAAATATGTGAAAAAGCCCATCCCAGTCTTCTTCAACTGGAGCACTGCTGTCGTCATCAGGTGGTTTGACGCCTGCACATTTATTATGTTCTCCTTTAGTTTCTAGTCAGAAGTCTTTATCCTCAAAGGAGGAGATGACCACAACCTCTCGGCTCTTGAAGTCCCACACAGCGGTCAGGTGGAAGGCCATATTGGAGAAGACGACAAGGTACTCAAACAGAGCAAAAAAGGTGTAACCTGTCAAAGATACGGATGTCATACATGTTGGTTAGCATTTTGCACAGTTTATGCGACTAAGACATTCTTTAACAAAAAAATGTATATCCATAAGTATTTTTGTCACACTACAACCAGAAATTACTCTATCGGATCGATATTATATGTGATAGAGTAACAAAAGTAGTGTTTGACTGTAAAGTAGAAGGATATTGATACACAGATTTAAAATAATAATAAAATAATAATTACTTTACAATCCATTGAATTACCAAATAGAGTCACTCTTATGGAGTTTTTTTAGGGGGAGGGACAGAAACTTCCTCTCCAAATGTGCCAAATGTGAAAACTTAAAGCTGTAACCGTACCAAATACTGGTTCTAGAAAGTATCAAGAGACAGGGGCTTTATGTAAATCTATGCCACGCTTTCTCAATTTTTGTTCAAACTGTTTTCTAAACCATGTACTATTCCCTTCTCCTTGACAAGTATGCACTATTTTATGTTCTGTATGGCATAAATACTTTAGCAAGTGATCAGCTGTATGTTTTATGTTGATTCTATTGTTTTTACTTAATAATAAATGTAACGTAATGTGAAACTTACTTCCTGGTTCACAGTACATGTTGTGTTTCCAGTAAAAGAATCCAGCAAAAGCACAGAAGCAAACATTGAGGAGTAAGAAGCGGACTTTCCAGTAATGAGACTTGGCATCCTTTAAAGAAGAAAAAAACATCACAGAAAAATACTCAAATATTTCAACTGAAGAAGCTGGCTTTGGGATTATAAGGTTCAATAATTATATTCATTACCTCAGGACTTAACGAGTACTTTTTAATGGTTCTCCACAAACGGCAGGTTATCAGCATGTAGATAAGAGAGCTCACAATGAAGAGGACAAAACCTTCCTTATGCACAACTGTACAGGGAGTGAGAAATAAATACGTTCAGAAACATGCGATAAGATGTCCTGATGACTCAGTAACAATATAATTGGTAGTGGGAATGATAGTTAAAATAGTCAAAAGAGCTATAATAGGGGATAATCTTTGTTGGTGGCATCCCTTAGGGTATGTTATATCTGGATCACTCACAGTATGTCTCATTAGATGACACATAAGTCAGCAGCAGCAGGCCAAGGTTCTCAAAAATCGAAAAGGCCAAGTTCAAGCAGCTGAGTGTGCTCTCAGAGGACCTGGCAGCAAAGCGGGTCTTGTAAAATCTGAAGTAGGTAAAGGCCACCAGAAGCCTCGGTGCAGAGTGCAGTCCGATGCAGAACCGCCATATGTGGCACTCGGGACTGATGCTGATTGAGGCACTGATGGATGGCAGGTAGTTTGGAACCTGCAGAAACATAGTGGAGAATGTTGGAAAACACCCCAAATAAAACTTTTATTAGAAAAACAAAGTGGGATAAGGAAACCCAAGTAGAAACCATGAATATGAAGAATATAACCCAATACAGACTGTGAAGTACAGTGGGGTTGTTTCAGCTCTAAAGCTGATGGGAATTGTGTCAAAGTGCATGGCATCACAAACTCTTGGAAGGTTTTAAACTAAAATCAAATAGCCTTAGTCGGAAAAATTGAAAATCTGGTGTCAATGGTCCTCTCAGCAGGATCATAATAAACATAATGCACATGAAATCGACTTTCTTTTAAAGCAGTCCCCAGTTTTAAATTCTATTTAAGAAACCCAGCAGGATAGGCTGTAGAGAAAAGTGTTTATTGAGGACTCTGGAGTATATATAGAGAGGTGGTAAAAGAACGCTCTGTAAGTTCCAACTTTGTGAAATGTTACAGTTTGGCCTAATGGTAAAAAAATAAATAAATAAATAAATAATAATTAAAAAAAAGAAACGAAAAAAAAAAGAGGCCTTGATACGGTATTAACAGAATAGTTCTCAAACATGGCATCAACAGTAAGTTCTAAGTTACTTAATAAACTTACTCAAGTTTAAGGTTAGAATAAAAATGGTAAGATAATGCTGCTGCAATAAAAAAAATAAAGACTTTTTATATGTTTTACTGGGGTCGCCAAGACTTCTGACCGGTTTTGTGTACGAACCACTTGCAGAAACTATACAAGAGCTGGAAATTACCTGGCAATGTGTACCGGTGGCGTCTTCAAAGTGAAAAAGAGAGGATATAGAGACGCAAGTGATGAGTCCTAACAGTGGCAGGCACACAGTGACCACAATACAAGTGGCAAATGATATCCTGATGACCAGGGGCCTCTCATAGCCCAACACATTTGAGCCTTGGATCATCTTACCCTGCAAGAAAGGGGGAAATATATAGACAAAAAAAATAAATTAAAATTAATACAAAAGTGAGATCTTTCTATGGACGGAATGATGCACGTGCATAATACACTTTTACTACATTAGTATAGTGTGCATGCACAGCTGGAATTTCAGTCTTGAAGTAGCCATGTTTATTCTGGGACAAATCCATGCATGTATTTTTTTTTTTTTTTTTTTTAAGACTACACTCTGGAATGCCCTACCTTCACCCAGCTTGCTGCTGCCCAGCAGTCGCTTACAACCGGCAACAACAACAACAACGTCAACGCGCGATGGGGCTGCAAATCTATGATCCCATGGAGCCGGGGAGGAGAGACTGGGGTGTCATCCAGCCGCCTTAAACTGCAAAACGTTCATCTCTAAAACGCCAGTCCCTCGCAGGTAATGCTAGGCCCGAGGATGCTGCGGTCATCCCTGCGTGGAAGATAGCGGGAGGAAAAAATACATGAGTGGGAGGAGAGTGGCGGTTTCCGGAAGAGACGGCGAGCAGTGATCAAGATGTGTCAAAATAATGCAGGTAAATCATAACATGTCAGTAACTGATCAAAGGGGCGCAGGACGTTTAGGAAAAATGCAGCATCTCCGCCCTGGTATTCGACTGTTTGCTCTTTGCGTGCTCGTTTAGGAGTTGTATTACAGAAAGGCCGACGTAGATGCGCCGCATGCACGCAGTAGATGACATGGTCCACGCCTACAGAAGACGCGCGTCATGCAACGGCGTGCGTGTATGGGATTTAAATGCGATAACTGACCATCCGCCTACATACTTCAGCGGTATTCGGTTTAAGCAGAGATTATGTACTCCACTGCTGGAATCAGCCTTTATTATTACTATTATTAATATTTTATTATTGTTATTATTTAAGGAAACAGCACGGCACATCTAAAAAGGGACATTGGATGCAGATTGCTTCAGAAAATGGTGTGCTGGAGAATTCCGACTTTACTGCACTCATTTCTGTTCTTCAGTGCCATGACATGTAAGCTTCTGATTTGTTTTTTTTATAGTTTGCATTACACTAACTTAGATTATTGGAAATATTTTTTTTGTGTGTGTGTTTGTTTAGTTTAGTTTTTGTTCATTGTTTGAGATAAAAAAAAATAAAATGCATTTAATATGGAACCAACACACAGAGATAAATCGAGCAATTATTTCTGCTAATATCTCTGCTGAAAACCCAAAAAATGCAGTTTCACAGAATGTTTGAAATGCGTAAGACCAACATTGTTGTTTTACTCACCAAACAGCATATGAACAAAATGTGTATTGTAAGAGAAGTAAAAGCTTGGACAACCTTTGGCTAAAATAACTTTTTTTTTTTTTAGCTCTCTAGCAGTCTCTGACATTATCTAAGTCTGTCCCACTCCTTCCTTTCAGCTGTAGCCAACTGTTTGAGTGGGTTGCTTGCCAGTACAACAATCACCCAAGATATGGGCATTTATGGCATTTTATTAGGAGACTTTTTTAGCAGGAAGTTTCTTTGAATGTCCTCCACTGGTTGGCAAATGTTCTTGCAGATTGAGTGGCTTCAAATGGTTGTTCAGCTGATGATATGCATGGATCTTTGACATTATTTTAAGAGAACAAGAATCCCATACTACACCAATCATAAGAATAAACAAAAACAAGCAAAACAATTTTTTAATGGGGTATAAATTTATTTACATATTTCCTCTCAAGCCTTTTTCCTAGAGTCTACAAACTTGCAACCGGTTGATAAGAGATTTTGCTGCCATAATCCCACAGACATTTCTATCCAGCAGAGGGGCTTTATTCAAACTGTGATTTAGGGTTGACATCTGGCCAGCACAAATCCATTTCAGCAGCCAGACAGAGCAGAAATTTTCCCATCCATTTTTTGCTATTGCAGCTACACCTTGTACTCAAACATTTATTGTCATATTTAGAAAAGCTTCCATTGAGACTTTAACTTTTAACATCAGATTTTCACAACCTATTTTCTAGAGATTGATACAAAGGCACTGAGGTCAGGCAATCCATTTACCCCCTCCCCCATCTGTCAGGCAATCACATTTTCTGCCACATGTCTCTCCCTTCTTTCCCACTTTATCAACATGTATGGGACTGCCCTGGAATACAAAAAAATAAATGAATTTATTAAATAAAAAATGTTTAATCTCATCTCTCCTTTTGTGCAAATCCTTGACATTTTAACATCAGTCAAAAACAACAGAAGTCTTATTTGTTTAATTCAGAGACCTTTGCATGTTTTTGTCTTTCTGCTCAAGCATGCGAGGGTGCATTTGCTAAGTACGCCCAAAAGCTCCTGACGGACTTAATGGCAAACTACACAAGTGCGTTGAGGCCTGTGGAGGACACAGACACCGTCCTGAATGTGACTCTACAGGTTACACTCTCACAAATCATCGACATGGTAAAACACTGGAGCGCGTACATCCAGCATTTTAACTGTTGTCTTTTTCTGTTTGAAAGGCTTATTTTTGCAATGAGAATCAGAATTGGCTTTATTTGCTAAGTTATTGCATACAAACAGGGGATTTGAATTTGGTTCCACTTTGCTCTCAAGAAAACATTTTAAATATAAATAAATAACAAGGAAAATCAAAATAAAGACATAATTGAATTAGTGCAAATATGCATGGCATCGTTGCATACGGTGACTGGTAAATGTTCATCAGATAGAGAGCCTAGGAAAGTAGTGTTTCTGTGGCGTCTGGATTTTGCAAATAGCGCTCTGTAGAGTTTACCTGAAATCTGAACAGTTTTTGTGTTGCGGGCCATAAAGGTCACAACATATTTAGAGAGGATGCCGATACAGGGTTCAAGGTTCAAATCTTTATTTTTATTACGTGCTTTTTCTCGTCTTTGTTAATTTTTGAATTGTCGTTGTTTCAGATGTTTTGTGTTACTTACTGTGAGTGATGTGTGGATTTTGCAGCGATTTTAGATGCCCTTTTTACTGACCTCACAGTTGTACAATTCCAAGATGGAGGCAAAATCACCCTGATGATTCTCAGACCTAATTGTTCATTGTTTGGACCACTCCTGTTGTGTGGATGAGCCAAACCACACAGTCTCTGCTGGGGCTTCCTCCACACAGTGTACATGTGTGAGGACCATATCAGGTCCCGAAATTGGGTGGTTGCTATAGCAGCAGACCCAGAGTTGTTGAAGATGGTGAGGGGAGGCGGTGTGGGAGGGTGTTGTCCTGTTGGTTTAGCTCCAGATGCTTCCAAACACACCAGGGGACCCAGTAAGTGGATGTTAATTTATGGCCACAACTGTATTATTCTATGCCATCTATGTATTAACACTTTCTTTGGTATAATATTTTGCACTAAATCTTATGTGGCATGCCTCTTTTGCACTTGTTAACAGTTTTCATCTTTTACAGGATGAGCGAAATCAGATTTTGACTGCATATCTGTGGATAAGGCAAGTGTGGTTTGATGCGCACCTTAGATGGGACAAAGATGAGTACGATGGACTCGATACCATCCGTATACCTGGTAGTTATGTATGGAGACCTGATATAGTCCTATATAACAAGTAGGTCGGACTGGTGTTGAGTTGATCATTTGGTTACTCTCCTGAAACTCCCAATGATCAGTGAAAAAGGCACAAGCTGATCATTCCTTGAAACCATTATTCAGGAATGTTCAGGCCTCTGTCTGCTTTTACACCAATTCACAAGAATTTGATGTTTAAAGATTTACAGTACTGGCCACATTTATTGATATTTTTTGCTCACTCTGTTGAGTTCTCCTACTGTTCTCCAAATTACATTGTTTGTTGTTATTTCAGCTTTTAACTTTTTGTTCTCTGTCATTTTCTCTACACCTGGTCTGGCGTTCTGTTAGCTGTGACATCATCCAGGGAAGACAGATCACCCGCTATTACCCTATAACATAGAAAGTATTCCTGGATCAATGTATGCTTCTGTGCTTTTGGTGTCTCTGCTCTATCTTCTCTAACCCCCAATCGGTCGAGGCAGATGACCGTTCACACTGAGCTTGGTTCTGCTGGAGGTTTTTCCTCCCTGTGAAAGGGGAGTTTTCCTCTCCACTGTCGCTTCATGCTTGCTCAGTATGAGGGATTGCTGCAAAGCCATCGACAAAGCAGACGACTATCCACTGTGGCTCTAAGCTCTTTCTTCCAACACTTTAAATTAGAGGTATGTTGGTTGTGATCCTTGATAAAAAATGTGTTCTTCCATTGAAAAATTCTGTCTGTGACATAATAATCAAGAAAACTGACTAACCAGATGTTAACAAAAACCATCACTGAGAAAGTGTAAAATGCAGACAGGCTGAGAACTGAGTACAACTCATTAAAAAGTAGTTGACTCTCTTCCAGTTTGTGTTCTTGTGCCTTTGGGTTCTGATCATGTATGTTATTTTTTTCTGGAATGAATGTGAACCATATTGCCATGATGTACTTGTTGAGATGGGCTAACTTGTTTTCCAGTGCAGACAACCATTTTACCGGCCCGATGGATACCAATGTGGTGATCCGACATGACGGCCAGATGATGTGGGATTCCCCTGCCATCACAAAAAGCTCGTGCAAAGTGGATGTGTCCTTTTTCCCCTTCGACGGTCAACAGTGTAGGTTCACTTACGGCTCCTGGACCTACAATGGAAACCAGCTCGACATCCTGAACGCCATGGAGAGCGCCGACCTGGCTGACCTGGTGGACAATGTGGAGTGGGAAGTGCTCGGCATGCCGGCTGAGAAGAATATTGTTCAGTATGGATGCTGTGCAGACCCATACCCAGATGTGACCTACACGCTGAAGCTCCAGAGAAGAGCTTCCTTTTATGTTTTCAACCTCCTCATACCGTGCGTAATGATCTCTTTCCTGGCTCCACTGGGCTTCTACCTGCCTGCTGATTCTGGGGAAAAGGTATCTTTGGGGGTCACTGTGATGCTGGCACTCACCGTCTTCCAGCTTTTGGTTGCAGAAATTATGCCACCTTCTGAGAATGTGCCACTCATTGGTGAGGATAACAATGTAGGCCTCCAATTTCACGTCGCATGATTCTTACATGCAGACAGGTGATGCAAATGTTTATTTCTGTGTCTTTTTCACCTCCTACAGGAAAATATTACATTGCAACTATGACAATGATTACAGCTTCCACTGCTCTGACCATCTTCATCATGAACATTCACCACTGTGGCCCAGATGCCAAGCCAGTTCCAAAGTGGGCCAAAATAGTAATTCTGCAGTACATGGCCAGAATGTGCTTTGTCTATGAAGTTGGGGAGAACTGTATGTCAGCAGAGCCAGAAATGCAGGAACCTCCTCTTGTAGCAAACACCAACTGCACCATGAATGGGCAGGTGGGACCAGGAAGAGAGGACTGCGTCATGAAAAGTGGTCAAGAGACAGTCGGAGGTGTCATCATGGAGGAGAAAGAGGAAATTGATCAGTTCCTAAGTCCATTAGGATCAGGGGGCAGGAACCCTGTTGACCAGCACAGCACTTGGAAGAGCAATATTTTTCTGGACTCTGGGGAATCAGGAGGTCAGAGGAGATGTCGGAAGGGAGGGGTAAGTGGCGAACAGAGAAAAGATAGAGAGATTTCCTGCGACATCCCTGCCAACGATGGCCCGCTGCAGCATAACATTGAGTACATCGCCAACTGCTACAGAGATCAGAGGGCCATGCAGAAACGGACTGGGGAATGGAAGAAAGTAGCTAAAGTTTTAGATCGCTTTTTCATGTGGATATTTTTCATAATGGTGTTTTTGATGAGCCTCCTAATCATGGGGAAAGCCATATAATCAGCTCTATCTTTATTTAAAAAAAAAAATTAAGTCCCCCTGGTAAAATGAGATCTTTATGAAAAATATATAACATATTTATTTTCACCACTCAGAATTGCAGACTTTGCTGGCAAATCAAAGAAGAGATTTGTATGTTAAATTTTATACCACTAGTGTTTTAAGCAATACAATCTGGAGATCTTTGTAAATTTCATATTTAGGGATTTGTAAATATTTCAATTTTTAAGATTATTTTTTTATGTGAGATAAGATTGTGCTGTCTTATATTACTGTATTGCCATTCTAATGACCCCCCTTTAACTTTTTCATATTTTTTATCATACAGGCTACCAACCATAAACCTCCAGATATTTTATGGGGATTTTTCTTCCAGCATTGCCCCCAAATTAGCTCCATGCATCTTTCAATCCATGCATCTCTGAAAAACGTTTGCAACTATGCAGATGAAAAGCATTTTGAAAAGCATGATGCCACTACCACCTTGATTGACCATGTGGATGCTGTGAGCATGGTGATATGCAGTGGGAGTTTTCCTCCCCACGTTGCGCTTTGCATGTAGTTCATGCATGTTCACTGATAATCTCTAACCAATATGTGAGCCTTTCATAGAAATATTTTTTTTACTGGAATTAAATTACACACAAGGGGCTCTAATAAGTAAGTGACTTTTGAAGTTTTTTTTTTTTGTTTTTTTTTTGTCTTTTTGCACGTGTTAGGGTATTATTGGTGGCCGTAGGAGGATTTATATTTAATTTTATTTTATTTTTGTAGTAGTTGGTTGTTACATTTTGTAGTTTTGTCTATATATATTTTCTTCAAGTCTCTGAATAACAATAAAATAAATCCTCAGCCTAAGCACCATTCTGCTTGCCATGAAACTGGACATGGCAAGGAGGAAAAAAAGCAAACTTTTGGAAACCATGTACTGTTTTCTTTTCACTTCAGAATTGTGCACTAATTGTTGTTGTTGTTGTTGTTGTTTTTTAAAACCCCAGTTTAATAAAGTGAAATATACTTTTGTACATCGAAGTTCAAGAGGTGTGAAGGCACTGTATGGATGCCTATGCAAATACCCCTATATTTTAATTATCCTTATATTTTATAGTGTCTTTTAATAGTTGGTGTATGGAAAAGGCCATTTTAAAGTAGAGGAACTAAAAATCTGTACACATTGCAATGATAAAGATGAAAATAAGAATAACTGTGCTGCTTTGGGAAAGCGCTGAGAGAATAAGATGTGACTTAAAGATCTAGATGTCATCATGCATGGCTTTTCTCTAACTACTCCAGTTCTCACTGTCCAACGATATCCTTACAAGGTTACTTGACAGACTTTAATGGACTCTCAGTCTTTCCAGGGTGTACTGCCACCTCTCACCAAATGACTGCTGGACATAGGCACCAGACCCCCATGACTGTTTATGGATGTACTTATGGATGGATGGATGAATGAATGAATGAATGAATGAATAAATAAATAACGGGAAGCCCTTGGGTGTGAGTGTGTGTACACATGGTTGTCCTGTGTGCCTTTTGTCCAGGATGTACAATCCCTCTTACAAAATAGACAACTGTCCAACCCTCTTACTCTGATGTGGATCATGCTGGCACAGGAAATTGATAGATCAAGTATGGTGGTTAGATTGTTTAATGTAAATTTTCTGCAAAAAATAATAAAAAATGATATAGCTAAGTTTAGTAAAATGTACCTTTATTGGAATTTGTATTCTTGCACACAAAGAGAAGTGGATATACTGACTTTATATACTGCCTTTTGAAATGCTGCCATTGATTTTTCTCACCATATGTAATAAAAAAGCAAACAGTAATTTATTATCTGTGAGGTTTAAATAACACACGTCTTTTATCTGGTTAAACACACTGTGAAGGTCCGATCAGTAAGGCACAAGGACAAAGGCATATATAAAAAAGTATCTTCTATTTATTTTTCCAAAAATTGTTCACAGAAGACTTCGAACATCAAATCTCAAGAAAAAACCGACCCACCACAATGAACACACAGGGGAATTTATACACAAAGGCTAGCCTACACAAACGAGAAGGGGTGGGAGATGAGACAAAGACAACAACGCATCAACATAAATAACTAATTCAAACTAACATATCTTAACTACAACACAACTATCAAAACACGACAATCTAACACCACAGAGGTTTTAGCAGTTATGCTGTTAGTAGAGAAAGAGGTAGGTTCTTTAACATCAAGTCCCCTGCTTCCAGCAGCCTGATGGTTTGTTCCATTTCCTGGTTTGCCTTTCAACCAGTCCTCTCCCCCAGCCAGTCCTTCAAATTCAGCAAAACAGAAATTAATGATTGAAATAAACAAAAAGGTGTTTACTAAATGTGTGCACCCATAATAGTAAACAACCTAATGCAAAAACTATATTGTGTGAAAACATTTAAAAAATACTAACACTGAGGAAAAAGATGGAGGAACCTCCACACACACCTATATAAAATTGTATAAATGTTGTTAATCAAAAACAATGATAAGGAGAACACTTTTTAGTTTTAAAAGAACATTTGCAGTAGTCCTCGGAAAGTAAATCAATGGTTTCGTTAATGACAAAAAACATTAATGGTAAAATCACGCTATTTAGTTAAACTTGCCGTAAGAGGAGAAACTCATGGTTATTTTAAAAAAAATGATCTGTTTAAAATTATTTTTTTAAATCTGCCATAACAAGCAATTAAACAGAATGCTCAATAGATATGCAACCCCTTCACTACTGTACACACCATATCCTGATCTCAGCTGAACAGTAAAGACAGAAGGCTTAATCAATAAAGTTCTACTGGAACGGATTTATTAAGTTTTTGTAAAGTTTTGAAAAACAGATGTCAGCATTACCTCAAAAATGACTTGCAGCTCAGTAACAATCCTGAACCAAGATCATCAGAGTATTTCTGCAGTTTGCGGAAAGTTGGGGACAGTTTCTTGGTAATAAATTATTTATTTTAGCAAAATCTAGAATCCAATTTCTAAAACTGTTCTTTTCTAGAGGTGATTAAGTTCAAATGAGTCTGATACTGAGATTAAGTTTTTTTAGCCACAGTAGTCCATCAGTGACTGATCATACAATTAGATACAATTAATACAAATATTTAAACACAATGATCACAGGACAAAAACAGGAAATTCCCAGTAATTTACAGTATTTTACAGTGATATAAAGAAATAAGTTTCAGATTATAGTTTAATCAGTTATATTGTTTTAATGAAGTAGAAAAACCCACAACACGCTCTTTTGCAGAAAATGCTAACAAACATGCTAGATGGAAATCACAGTTTTTCTTCGGAGTATATGAGTAATTGTGTCTCGCAAAGACTTTGTTTGTAGTCCATAAATAATAGGATTTAAATTAGCAGGCACAACATGAAATAAAATATATGCAATCTTCCTTAAATCCGGATAATTTGGGAATCGATGTAATATAATAGTTAGGGACCCTGACCAGAGCATAATGAGATAAAGAACGAGGTGGCTTGTGCAGGTTTGCAGCGCTTTGCTATTCAGCTCCTTGTTTTTCTTCATCCAGCAGATGAGAGCTATTCTGATGTAAGTAGCAGTGATGCCTCCAATCGAACAGGTAAAACACAGCACAGTGAAAAACAGGCCATACAAATTGTTAATGGATACGTCCTCACAAGAAAGCTTGAACAGCGATGGATTGTCACAGAAAGCATTTTGGATAAGGGATCTGCAACGAGGCAACCTCACTGTGAGACCTATGAGGACAGACACCAGCAGTATGGACACCCCCCAGGCAGTTGCAGACAGACTGATCACTGTCCTATTTGTCATGATGGTGCTGTACCGCAAAGGGTGGCAGATTGCTACATATCTGTCGATTGCCATGATGACAAGAATCATGTGCGATGCAGATCCAAAGGTGTGGCTGTGAAAAGCCTGAAGCAAACACTGGTTATAGGTGACGAAACGTTTGGTGGAAAGGACATGAGCCATCAGCTGAGGCAGAAGGACAGTGTTGCCGATCAGGTCATTCACAGACAGGTTACAGAAAAGAAAGTACATGGGTTGATGCAAACTCTTTTCCTTTATGATGAGTGTAAGGACACAAATGTTAGAAAAGAGCAGAGTGGAATAGACAAACAGAAGCAAGAAAAACAGAGGGTACGTGAACTCCGGAGCTATTTTAAATCCTTCGATTTCCAGGATATCAGTCAGAATTGAAGCATTTTCCCCCATTTTTTCACGTGATGAAAAAATCTATAAAAAAATGACATTGCAACAAATTAATGTACATTGACTTAATGTGCACTGACAAACATGAAACATGTGTATGTGAGTTCTTAACATAACACTAAAATTGTGTTTTAAATTACTTTTATAGTATTGAATGTATTTTTATTCAGTTGGAACGCCTGTCTGGACATAAATATAATATGTCATGCCTCATCAATTACTTTACTAATATATATTAGAAACAAAAACACACAGAAGATGAAGCTGTATTCAAGTGTCCCGAGGAATCTCAAATTGATCTCAAGTGAAAATATTAACCAAAAGAAATATACTTACCTTTGTTGAACATAAGTACCGGAGGTACTCTAGAAAATTTCCAGCCTGCTGACACCAGACTGAGGAACGTCTGGAATGATAAATACCTTACTGGGTAAGGAGCAATTCCCAAGTTAATTGGGTTTTCTTTTTTTCTTTTTGGGTTAGTAGAGCTGGATTATTTCCAGCCTGTAAGTGACAAGAGTTTCCTCACATTTACAGATGAGGAATACTTTCAATGTAACTTATTCCTTACAACATTAACAAACTTTGGACTCCAAAATGATGGCATCAGGGTAGAAAGCCACAAGAAAATCTTTATATTTAAGAAAAATTACAATAAAATGTAAAACAGACATGTAAAACACGTAACAAAAGGAAACATTTCCTCTATCTCTTCAGTCATTTCTGGATCTGCTGTATTTGTGGTTGCAGCAAAGGCAAGAACGACATGTTAGTAAAACAGGTGCAAATTAGGCACAAATGAATCAAAACATCTGTGCAAAGCATGTGCACAAATTTGCTAATTGAATAAGTAGCACTGCGTTGTAAATTTTGCTTTTAGAATTCAAGAATGGTGTTTAAAAAACTAATTCAAGGCTGAGGATGATTTAACAATTGGACACCAGTAAAACTTCTTAATTTAATTCAATTTTGCTTACCTTATAAGGTCGCAAGTGGAAGAGGATTGAACAGCTTGATTTGATGTCCCAAAACATTGAAAAAGTTTAAACTGTTTGCAGAGTATGTAGCAAAGGCCATGTAGTACTCCTTAAACACCCTTACAATGTTGATTCAGATAAGTAAAAACATATTTATTTATGTATTTATTTATTTATAATATATATTTAAATACATGCAATAATCTAAAACAAAAGTATCTATCATGAAATCAGGGTGATCAATAAATTATGGTCACCCTTTTTTTACTCAAAATAGGAACAAGAAGTTCTCTAGAAAACCTCTAACCTATGGAATAATTGGAGAAATCTAGATGCAGATTGAGCAGATAGTCTTTGTACAATATGAGCCCAAAGAGAAACTGAATTGCTTTGTTCAAGGCTTGGGAAAATTCAACAAATCAGGCTGAAGTACCATTAATAAATCAAGTTTTGTTTGAGTTCCAAGCATGAAGCAGAGGAAATTGTTAATTGTTGTTTGATGTCCACAAACACAAAATATAAAAACTCTCATGATATGCAAAAAAGGGATATCATGTCATAAAGTAGAGACATATATCCTTTTAAAGTGTATAAAGTGGCTGAAACTGTCCCCCCCTGAAGCGAGTATAGATTTTTTTTAACTGTGTAGTAACAGCATTCTGCCACTAGATGACAACACATTCCCACAACACATTAAAACAACCCAGAAATGTCCAAAAAGACAGAAAGTGATGCAGAATGATGAGTTTAAAGTGTAACTTACCCCAATATCAACTTGTTTTGCTGATAAACTGTTCAAATGGGCCTAAAGGTGCTAATTTTGTTACTGTGATATTTTTAACATTTTCTATGTGAACTGGAATGAAATTATGAAAGCAACAGTATAATTTATACAGGTGCAACTTATAACTTTTAATGACTTCATGATGCCAAAGTGGTCCAATGTACAAACGAGTTTGACACCCCTGGCCTACATGATAGCAAAAATCATGTCAATGCAGGAAGAATAAGTTGTTGGAGACGTTCATAAATGATGTAGACACAGGTATAAGCACCCACTTACATGGATTGCAAATCTTGCAGATTTTATTGCAAATAGATACAGAAGTGTGAGGGGGAGAGGCTGAGGCATTTCAAACTTTACACTTATGTATTCACTAATCATGTAAACACAGGGGCTTGGTAGTATGCTCATTTATTGTAGTTTGGACTGCAAAAAAAAACAAGAAGCTCACCTGCAAAACTCACCTGAACATCTGATTGATAATTATGCCATGATGACAAGGTGAAGTCTCCATGGCATCCTCCTGATCGAGCACATTTGCAACAGTTCACTGCCTCTGTCCACATAACAGGATTTAATATTTAGACAATAATTTAATTAATAATTAAATAAGTAATTAGTAAAAACTAATTTACTCACTATGAAGCCACTTATAGTGCAATGTGCCAAACTCCTCAGCGTGCTTTTGATTAGAATATAGGAAATATTTGGTAAACAGGGCCACCCCACTGCAATGGTTGTGGTTAATCCTATTGCACATATGATAATTACATTAAGTGTGTGTTCCTCCTGTTAACATAATCACATTCATACAATGAGGATGCTTTTATTGCAATTTTTGTGCAGTTGTTGCTCCGATTGCTTTGGGTCTGAGTCTCACTGCAAATTACGGTTTAATATTGTCCTTTCCACTTGCATTGGATGGTACTTTTATGAAGCTGGATGACATCTGGATAATTTCATTCCTCACATCTGTCATGGCTTGGCTCAGGGATAATTGACACAGACCTGATTGGTCTGCCAGCTTACAGCTGTGCTGTGCTCTAAGACCACACGCAGCTCGGAGCACGCCTCCGACATGTGGTGGTTGTCTAGGTGGTCTCATGAAAAAGATGTGGGTTACATTGATGATCGCTGAATTTTTTGTGGGAAAAATGACTCAACTCCTTCTAATTATTTTGATTTTCACATTCCCAGAAACACAGGTTAAGGAGGAGGCGTAGCAACTGACTTATTAATTTGTCCAAGGCCAATTAATAACTACATTTCTTTTGAACGTTTAACCCTTACCTTCACTCATCTAAACTGCAAAGCAATAAAAACCACTTCTGTTTGTTGTTTTGTATTGTCCACCAGACCCTTACTGTCAGCGTTTAGATAAATTCATAGATTTCTTATCTGATTTAATGTTAATTGCTGACAAGGTCATTACAATGGGGGATTTTGACATTTATATTGACACTGAATGTGAAAGCCTTAATGTAACTTTTAAAACTATTCTGGACTCAATTGGTTTTGCTCAAAATGTGCATAAACCTATGGATTCTTCCCTTCATACTTTTCACCTTGTGCTGACATATGGCATTGATTGCGAATAAATAACAGTATTTCCCCACAACCCAACCCTGTCCTGTCCATTTTTAATAACTTTCGAGTTTAATTTAACTGAATTCTTCACCCCCACAAGAAGGTTTCCATATAATCATTATTTAAATTTTAAAGAGTCTGTCCCCTTTTTTAATTTCCTCAGTGTCACTAAAAACACAGCAGAGGGCAACAATTTAATTTTTTTCTCTTCTCAAATTGATGCTCTTATTAATAGTGCTTCCACATTGTGTTTTGCATTAGACAACGTAGCACCTTGAAAAAGAAGGAAATTGTTCATAGGAAGCTGGCTACCTGGTTTAAATTAGATCTACATACTTTTTTACTTAGGAAATTGGTGAGAAAATGAAGCTCTATACATCTAGGTCAGAGGTGCCCTACCTATTTCGAACCAAGATTTACTTTTCAAGTTGCATGTTTGCTGAGATCTACTAGTCTGTTCTTAGCTTCTAAAACTCACATAAACATATTTATGTTGACAAACACAGTCTTCTTTGCCAGTCTGCATCAGAAGCAACAGCCTAGCCTGATATTTCATGACAACAAACCCAATTCTGGCCAGTCAAAAGATAGGAATACTTAAGGTAAATTAAAACTATATATATATATGTTTACCTCAGTGGCACTTCTGACACTAGGAGTAGGATGCCAGGGTCTCATAAAAAGGGCCGTATGAACTGGTTGCAAGCCATAAGGTGGAATGTGTCATTGTGAATCTGTACTTTGACCTGATTATTTTAATGTGAGAAAAAGCAGATTAACACAAGTAGGTCAATCCAAAAAGTACCACCAAGCATTGGGATACTTTTCCTCCTACAACAGGCACCAGAACACTCCTTTCATGCCAGGTGCTGCTCTGGATTGGATTTCAATGTCATTTTGCAATGGGCGAATCTCAGTTTCAGCACCAGAGCTGTCCAGATGAAAATGTGAGACTAATTTTGCCACGTCATCCACATCAATATGTGTACAAAAGGGAAACACATGTATCTGATAATAGGCTGAATGGATGAAAAGCCTGTAAATCGCCTCTCACACTCTGCTAAGATGCTGTGAACCTGCTAATGATATCGTTCAAGCTCAAGCTGTGTGACATCTTGACCTTGACTTTGTAGGTCTGCCTGCATGCGAGGAAAATTCCTCAGGTCCCTGCGTAGCAGCCGGCTTCAAAGTAATTTTAGCCTGCTTTTGAACGTGTTCATAGAGCTGATTATATGTATGATATTTTTGTCTTTAGCTTGAAGCCCCAGGTTAAGTTCATTGAGCAAGCCAGTGAGATCTGTGAGAGATGATAAGTCCAAGCGCCACTCAGCATCCTCCAACTTTGGGTTTTCACCATGACTTGACTGCTTTAGAAAGTCCCTGATTTCAGGCAGCAACTCACAGAATCTTTTTTAAAGATTTACCTGGAACTACTGCATCGTATTGGCTCAGCGATGTTCTTGCCAAACATAAAAAGGCTTTCAAAGATGGTGAAGTTGTAAAAGTGGAGTTTATGAAGGCAGCACTGTTGAGTAATTTAAGGAATAAAAGTGAGATTATGGCTGCTATAAAAGATGTGCGGTTATCTCATGATAATGCACTGGTGTCTCTACTTGTCCTGTTAGATCTCAGTGGTGCATTTGATATAGTTGATCACAATATTATGTTAAAAAGCCTTGAATGTGCTGTAGGGATTAAATAGCATATTAATTAGGCTTCTTTGAATCTTATTTGTCTGACAAATAAAATCTTCAAACTCAAGGGTTGCTTGTGAAGTACCACAGGATTTGGTTCTTGGGCTAATTCTCTTTATTTACGATTGGTAAAATTATCAATCAGCATGGGAATATTTTCCACTGTTATAGTGATATGCTGACACGTAATTTAAAACCCATAGTAAACAGGTTTATAGGGTTTCCTTTGACCATAATTATCTTATAAATTATATAGCTTGCCCTCTCTCACACAGTTAAACCCTGTTTCTCTCCTAGAAATAATTATTGGGTGAGCTTTTACTGCAACTAACTACAGTGTATTTCACCCTCTTGACCAGAAAACTGTCTCAGGGTCTATCTGCTTAACTGTGCTTCATTCCTGGATAAAGCCATTTATGAAGCTAGGCTGCCATTACCCTCTCTAACATAGATAGTACTCCTGGATCAGTGATTCTGTGTTCCTTTTGTGTCTCTGCTCTGTCTTTTGTAACCCCGAGTTGGTCGTGGCAGATGGCCATTCACCTTGTTCTGGTTGAGGTTTCTTTCTGTTAAAAGGGGAGTTTTCCTCTCCACTGTCGCAACATGCAAAAGTTTCCGAGCACATTACGCATTGTCAAAGAATCCAATAGATGTACATTCATTCACTTCTAATTGTCAAATCAACAATGACACATCCTAACACTTGCATGAAAAAGGAAATATGTTGTATTGTATGTAAAATATTGGAATTTATGGATGACGTAGTTTATTTCAGTGTCGAGCGTCGAGAGAATAATAAACTCATGGTTATTGAAATACAAATATTATCTGTGTGTGGCTTGAAATTATTTTTTAAATCTGCCATAACAAGCAATTAAACAGAATGCACATTAGATGTGCAACCCCTTCACTGCTGTACACACCATATCCTGATCTCAGCTGAACAGTAAAGACAGAAGACGTAATCAATAAAGTTCTACTGGAACTGATTTATTAAGTTTTTGGAAAGTTTTGAGAAACAGATGTCAGCATTACCTCAAAAATGACTTGCAGCTCAGTAACAGTCTTGAACCAAGATCATCAGAGTATTTCTGCAGTTTGCAGCAAGTTGGGGACAGTTTCTTGGTGATAAATTATTTATTTTAGCAAAATCTAGAATCCAATTTCTAAAACAGTTCTTTTCTAGAGGTGATAAAGTTCAAATCAATCTGATACGGAGATTATTTTTTTTAGCCACAGTAGTCCATCAGTGACTGATCATACAATTAAATACAATTAATAGAATTATTTAAACACAATGATCACAGGACAAAAACAGGAAATTCCCAGTAATTTACAGTATTTTACAGTGATATAAAGAATTAAGTTTCCGATTATAGTTTAATTAGTTATATTGTTTTAATGAAGTAGAAAAACCCACAACTCGTTCTTTTGCAGAAAATGCTAACAAACATGCTAGATCATTCAAAAAAAAGTAAAAAACAAAGCAACTGGACTTGTTTTCCGTAGTTGAAGATGTTTCGCTTCCTCTCCTGGAAGCTTTCTCAATTCAAAAAGTCTGGAGTAATGTGGAGTAACAAGCTTTATACCATTGGCCAACAAAGGCCTTGCAATAGCTTAGCCATTGCCTTTTGCCTTTGTTGGGCAATGGTATAAAGCTTTGTTTTTTACTTTTTTTTTTTAGAATGACCATGACCTGGATGACTGAGAATCTTCACCAGCAAACATGCTAGATGGAAATCACAGTTTTCCTTCGGAGTCTATGAGTAATTGTGTCTCGCAAAGACTTTGTTTGTAGTCCATAAATAATAGGATTTAAATTAGCAGGCACAACATGAAATAAAATATATGCAATCTTCCTTAAATCCGGATAATTTGGGAATCGATGTAATATAATAGTTAGGGACCCTGACCAGAGCATAATGAGATAAAGAACGAGGTGGCTTGTGCAGGTTTGCAGCGCTTTGCTATTCAGCTCCTTGTTTTTCTTCATCCAGCAGATGAGAGCTATTCTGATGTAAGTAGCAGTGATGCCTCCAATCGAACAGGTAAAACACAGCACAGTGAAAAACAGGCCATACAAGTTGTTAATGGACACGTCCTCACAAGAAAGCTTGAACAGCGACGCGTTGTCACAGAACGCATTTTGGATAAGGGATCTGCAACGAGGCAACCTCACTGTGAGACCTATGAGGACAGACACCAGCAGTATGGACACCCCCCAGGCAGTTGCAGACAGACTGATCACTGTCCTATTTGTCATGATGGTGCTGTACCGCAAAGGGTGGCAGATTGCCACATATCTGTCGATTGCCATGATGACAAGAATCATGTGCGATGCAGATCCAAAGGTGTGGCTGTGAAAAGCCTGAAGCAAACACTGGTTGTAGGTGAGAAAACGTTTGGTGGAAAGGACATGAGCCATCAGCTGAGGCAGCAGGACAGTGTTGCCGATCAGGTCATTCACAGACAGGTTACAGAAAAGAAAGTACATGGGTTGATGCAAACTCTTTTCCTTTATGATGAGTGTAAGGACACAAATGTTAGAAAAGAGCAGAGTGGAATAAACAAACAGAAGCAAGAAAAACAGAGGGTACGTGAACTCTGGAGCTATTTCAAATCCTTCGATTTCCAGAATATCAGTCAGAATTGAAGCATTTTCCCCCATTTTTTCACGTGATGAAAAATCTATATAAAAATGACATTGCAACAAATTAATGTACATTTACTTACTGTGTACTGACAAACATGAAACATGTGTTTGTGAGTACTTAACATAACACTAAAATTGTGTTTTAAATTACTTTTATAGTATTGAATGTATTTTTATTCAGTTGGAACGCCCGTCTGGACATAAATATAATATGTCATGCCTCATCAATTACTTTACTAATATATATTAGAAACAAAAACACACAGAAGATGAAGCTGTATTCAAGTGTCCCGAGGAATCTCAAATTGAACTCAAGTGAAAATATTAACCAAAAGAAATATACTTACCTTTGTTGAACATAAGTACCGGAGGTACTCTAGAAAACTTCCAGCCTGCTGACACCAGACTGAGGAACGTCTGGAATGATAAATACCTTACTGGGTAAGGAGCAATTCCCAAGTTAATTAGGTTTTCTTTTTTTCTTTTTGGGTTAGTAGAGCTGGATTATTTCCAGCCTGTAAGTGACAAGAGTTTCCTCACATTTACAGATGAGGAATACTTTCAATGTAAGTTATTTCTTTCAACATTAACAAACTTTGGGCTCCAAAATGATGGCATCAGAGTAGAAAGACACAAAAAATCTTTATATTTAAGAAAAATTACAATAAAATGTAAAACAGACACGTAAAACACGTAACAAAAGGAAACATTTCCTCTATCTCTTCAGTCATTTCTGGATCTGCTGGACTTGTGGTTGCAGCAAAGGCAAGAATGACATGTTAGTAAAACAGGTGCAAATTAGGCACAAATTAATCAAAACATCTGTGCAAAGCATGTGCACAAATTTGTAAATTGAATAAGTAGCACTGCTTTGTGAATTTTGGCATTAGAATTTAAAAATGGTGTGTGAAAAACTAATTCAAGGCTGGGGATAAATTAACAAATCAGACACCAGTAAAACTTCTTAATTTAATTTAATTTTGCTTACATTATAAGGTCGCAAGTGGAAGAGGAATTAACAGTTTGATTTGATGTCCCAAAACATTGGAAAAGTTCAAACTGTTTGCAGAGTATGTAGCAAAGGCCATGTAGTACTCCTTAAACACCCTTCCGATGTTGATTCAGATGAGTAAAAAAATATTTATACATAAACACATGCAATTAATCTAAAATAAAAGTATATATCATGAAATATGTTGACTAAATGCTGTTTTAAAACTATTTAGAGTTGAACAAGCAGGGTGATCAATAAATTCTGGTCACTTTTTTTACTCAAAATAGGAACAAGAAGTTCTCTAGAAAACCTCTAATCTATGGAATAATTGAGACATCTAGATGCAGATGAGCGATAGTCTCTAGTACAATATGAGCCCAAAGAGAAACTGAATTGCTTTGAAAACATCAAATGAGTAAAAGCTTGTTCAAGGCTTGGGAAAATTCAACAAATCAGACTGACTAAACATTAATAAATCAAGTTTTGTTTTGAGTTCCAAGCATGAAGCAGAGGAATTGTTAATATTGTTTTGCATGTCCACAAACACAAAATATTAAACTCTTCACAGACTACAGTATGTAGCAAAGACAAAACAAGATAAAAACCCTGAATCATAAAATCTGTATATGCCTAAAATTTTGTTGAAAAGCTGCTATTCATTCATTTATACTACTAACAAAAGATGCATTCTAAAATCCATAAACTATTATTAATTAAAGTGTAACTCATCCCAATATCAACCATTTTTTGCCGATAAACTGTTCAAATGGGCCTAAAGGTACTAATTTTGTTACTGTGATATTTTTAAGATTTTCTATGTGAACTGGAATGAAATTATGACATCAACATGTATCATTTATACAGGTGCAACTTGTAACTTTTATATGAGTTCATGATTCCAAAGTGGTCCAATGTACAAACGAGTTTGAC
>NC_046378.1:30784304-30833470 GCF_011125445.2 Fundulus heteroclitus
GTGAGGACCATTACAGGTCCCGAAATTGGGTGGTTGCTATAGCAGCAGACCCAGAGTTGTTGAAGATGGTGAGGGGAGGCGGTGTGGGAGGGTGTTGTCCTGTTGGTTTAGCTCCAGATGCTTCCAAACACACCAGGGGACCCAGTAAGTGGATGTTAATTTATGGCCACAACTGTATTATTCTATGCCATCTATGTATTAACACTTTCTTTGGTATATTATTTTGCACTACTATTATGTGGCATGTTAACAGTTTTCATCTTTTACAGGATGAGCGAAATCAGATTTTGACTGCATATCTGTGGATAAGGCAAGTGTGGTTTGATGCGCACCTTAGATGGGACAAAGATGAGTACGATGGACTCGATACCATCCGTATACCTGGTAGTTATGTATGGAGACCTGATATAGTCCTATATAACAAGTAGGTCGGACTGGTGTTGAGTTGATCATTTGGTTACTCTCCTGAAACTCCCAATGATCAGTGAAAAAGGCACAAGCTGATCATTCCTTGAAACCATTATTCAGGAATGTTCAGGCCTCTGTCTGCTTTTACACCAATTCACAAGAATTTGATGTTTAAAGATTTACAGTACTGGCCACATTTATTGATATTTTTTGCTCACTCTGTTGAGTTCTCCTACTGTTCTCCAAATTACATTGTTTGTTGTTATTTCAGCTTTTAACTTTTTGTTCTCTGTCATTTTCTCACACCTGGTCTGGCGTTCTGTTAGCTGTGACATCATCCAGGGAAGACAGATCACCCGCTATTACCCTATAACATAGAAAGTATTCCTGGATCAATGTATGCTTCTGTGCTTTTGGTGTCTCTGCTCTATCTTCTCTAACCCCCAATCGTCGAGGCAGATGACCGTTCACACTGAGCTTGGTTCTGCTGGAGGTTTTTCCTCCCTGTGAAAGGGGAGTTTTCCTCTCCACTGTCGCTTCATGCTTGCTCAGTATGAGGGATTGCTGCAAAGCCATCGACAAAGCAGACGACTATCCACTGTGGCTCTAAGCTCTTTCTTCCAACACTTTAAATTAGAGGTATGTTGGTTGTGATCCTTGATAAAAAATGTGTTCTTCCATTGAAAAATTCTGGTCAGCAGAAAGTGTAAAATGCAGACAGGCTGAGAACTGAGTACAACTCATTAAAAATTAGTTGACTCTCTTCCAGTTTGTGTACTTGTGCCTTTGGGTTCTGATCATGTATGTTATTTTTTTCTGGAATGAATGTGAACCATATTGCCATGATGTACTTGTTGAGATGGGCTAACTTGTTTTCCAGTGCAGACAACCATTTTACCGGCCCCATGGATACCAATGTGGTGATCCGACATGATGGCCAGATGATGTGGGATTCCCCTGCCATCACAAAAAGCTCGTGCAAAGTGGATGTGTCCTTTTTCCCCTTCGACGGTCAACAGTGCAGGTTCACTTATGGCTCCTGGACCTACAACGGCAACCAGCTCGACATCCTGAACGCCATGGAAAGCGCCGACCTGGCTGACCTGGTGGACAATGTGGAGTGGGAAGTGCTCGGCATGCCGGCTGAGAAGAATATTGTTCAGTATGGATGCTGTGCAGACCCATACCCAGATGTGACCTACACGCTGAAGCTCCAGAGAAGAGCTTCCTTTTATGTTTTCAACCTCCTCATACCGTGCGTAATGATCTCTTTTCTGGCTCCACTGGGCTTCTACCTGCCTGCTGATTCTGGGGAAAAGGTGTCTTTGGGGGTCACTGTGATGCTGGCACTCACCGTCTTCCAGCTTTTGGTTGCAGAAATTATGCCACCTTCTGAGAATGTGCCACTCATTGGTGAGGATAACAATGTAGGCCTCCAATTTCACGTCGCATGATTCTTACATGCAGACAGGTGATGCAAATGTTTATTTCTGTGTCTTTTTCACCTCCTACAGGAAAATATTACATTGCAACTATGACAATGATTACAGCTTCCACTGCTCTGACCATCTTCATCATGAACATTCACCACTGTGGCCCAGATGCCAAGCCAGTTCCAAAGTGGGCCAAAATAGTAATTCTGCAGTACATGGCCAGAATGTGCTTCGTCTATGAAGTTGGGGAGAACTGTATGTCAGCAGAGCCAGAAATGCAGGAACCTCCACTTGTAGCAAACAACAACTGCACCATGAACGGGCAGGTGGGACCAGGAAGAGAGGACTGCGTCATGAAAAGTGGTCAAGAGACAGTCGGAGGTGTCATCATGGAGGAGAAAGAGGAAATTGATCAATTCCTAAGTCCAGTAGGATCAGGGGGCAGGAACCCTGTTGACCAGCACAGCACTTGGAAGAGCAATATTTTCCTGGACTCTGGGGAATCAGGAGGTCGGAGGAGATGCCGGAAGGGAGGGGTAAGTGGCGAACAGAGAAAAGATAGAGAGATTTCCTGCGACATCCCTGCCAACGATGGCCCGTTGCAGCATAACATTGAGTACATCGCCAACTGCTACAGAGATCAGAGGGCCATGCAGAAGCGGACTGGGGAATGGAAGAAAGTAGCTAAAGTTTTAGATCGCTTTTTCATGTGGATATTTTTCATAATGGTGTTTTTGATGAGCCTCCTAATCATGGGAAAAGCCATATAATCAGCTCTATCTTTATTTAAAAAAAAAATTAAGTCCCCCTGGTAAAATGAGATCTTTATGAAAAATATATAACATATTTATTTTCACCACTCAGAATTGCAGACTTTGCTGGCAAATCAAAGAAGACATTTGTATGTTAAATTTTATACCACTAGTGTTTTCCTCCTGTCTTTAAGCAATACAATCTGGAGATCTTTGTAAATTTCATATTTAGGGATTTGTAAATATTTCAATTTTTAAGATTATTTTTTTATGTGAGATAAGATTGTGCTGTCTTATATTACTGTATTGCCATTCTAATGACCCCCCTTGAACTTTTTCATATTTTTTATCATACAGGCTACCAACCATAAACCTCCAGATATTTTATGGGGATTTTTCTTCCAGCATTGCCCCCAAATTAGCTCCATGCATCTTTCAATCCATGCATCTCTGAAAAACGTTTGCAACTATGCAGATGAAAAGCATTTTGAAAAGCATGATGCCACTGCCACCTTGATTGACCATGTGGATGCTGTGAGCATGGTGATATGCAGTGTGAGTTTTCCTCCCCACGTTGCGCTTTGCATGTAGTTCATGCATGTTCACTGATAATCTCTAACCAATATGTGAGCCTTTCATAGAAATTAATTTTTTACTGGAATTAAATTACACACAAGGGGCTCTAATAAGTAAGTGACTTTTGAAGTTTTTTTTTGTTTTTGTTTTTGTCTTTTTGTACGTGTTAGGGTATCAATGGTGGCCGTAGGAGGATTTATATTTAATTTAATTTTATTTTTGTAGTAGTTGGTTGTTACATTTTGTAGTTTTGTCTATATATATTTTCTTCAAGTCTCTGAATAACAATAAAATAAATCCTCAGCCTGAGCACCATTCTGCTTGCCATGAAACTGGACATGGCAAGGAGGAAAAAAAGCAAACTTTTGGAAACCATGTACTGTTTTCTTTTCACTTCAGAATTGTGCACTAATTGTTGTTGCTGTTGTTGTTGTTTTTTAAAACCCCAGTTTAATAAAGTGAAATATACTTTTGTACATCGAAGTTCAAGAGGTGTGAAGGCACTGTATGGATGCCTATGCAAATACCCCTATATTTTAGTTATCCTTATATTTTATAGTGTCTTTTAATAGTTGGTGTATGGAAAAGGCCATTTTAAAGTAGAGGAACTAAAAATCTGTACACATTGCAATGATAAATATGAAAATAACAATAACTGTGCTGCTTTGGGAAAGTGCTGAGAGAATAAGATGTGACTTAAAGATCTAGATGTCATCATGCATGGCTTTTCTCCAACTACTCCAATTATCACTGTCCAGCGATATCCTTACAAGGTTACTTGACAGACTTTAATGGACTCTCAGTCTTTCCGGGGTGTACTGTCACTTCTCACAAAATGACTGCTGGAGATAGGCACCAGACCCCCATGACTGTTTATGGATGTACTTATGGATGAAAGGATGGATGAATGAATGAATAAATAAATAACGGGAAGCCCTTGGGTGTGAGTGTGTGTACACGTAGTTGTCCTGTGTGCCTTTTGTCCAGGATGTACCATCCCTCTTACGAAATAGACAACTGTCCAACCCTCTTACTCTGATCTGGATCATGCTGGCACAGGAAATTGATAGATCAAGTATGGTGGTTAAATTGTTTAATGTAAATTTTCTGCAAAAATAAAAAATAAATAATGATTGAAAAAGTAATGGGATAGGCAGGTTTTGAAAAGAGGCTGGACATTTCCAATTTAAGTCATAAGCTTTTAAAGTTAACAAGCTCAAAAACATTGATAATTTGAGTTTCTATAGATATGGTTTTGGCTATACTAAGTTTAGTAAAATGTACCTTTATTGGAATTTGTATTCTTGCACACAAAGAGAAGTGGATATACTGACTTTATATACTGCCTTTTGAAATGCTGCCATTGATTTTTCTCACCATAAGTAATAAAAAAGCAAACAGTAATTTAGTATCTGTGAGGTTTAAATAACACACGTCTTTTATCTGGTTAAACACACTGTGAAGGTCCGACCAGTAAGGCACAAGGACAAAGGCATATATAAAAAAGTATCTTCTATTTATTTTTTCAAAAATTGTTCAAAGAAGACTTCGAACATCAAATCTCAAGAAAAAAAAACTGACCTACCACAATCAACACACAGGGGAATTTATGCACAAAGGCTAGCCTACACAAACGAGGAGGGGTGGGAGATGAGACAAAGACAACAACGCATCAACATAAATAACTAATTCAAACTAACATATCTTAACTACAACACAACTATCAAAACACGACAATCTAACACCACAGAGGTTTTAGCAGTTATGCTGTTAGTAGAGAGAGGTAGGTTCTTTAACATCAAGTCCCCTGCTTCCAGCAGCCTGATGGTTTGTTCCATTTCCTGGTTTGCCTTTCAACCAGTCCTCTCCCCCAGCCAATCCTTAAAACTCAGCAAAACAGAAATTAATGATTGAAATAAACAAAAAGGTGTTTACTAAATGTGTGCACCCATAATAGTAAACAACCTAATGCAAAAACTATATTGTGTGAAAACATTTAAAGAAATACTAACACTGAGGAAAAAGATGGAGGAACCTCCACACACACCTATATAAAATTGTATAAATGTTGTTAATCAAAAACAATGATAAGGAGAACACTTTTTAGTTTTAAAAGAACATTTGCAGTAGTCCTCGGAAAGTAAATCAATGGTTTAGTTAATGACAAAAAACATTAATGGTAAAATCACGCTATTTAGTTAAACTTGCCTTAAGAGGAGAAACTCATGGTTATTTTAAAAAAAAATATCTGTTTAAAATTATTTTTTTAAATCTGCCATAACAAGCAATTAAACAGAATGCTCAATAGATATGCAACCCCTTCACTACTGTACACACCATATCCTGATCTCAGCTGAACAGTAAAGACAGAAGGCTTAATCAATAAAGTTCTACTGGAACTGATTTATTACGTTTTTGGAAAGTTTTGAAAAACAGATGTCAGCATTACCTCAAAAATGACTTGCAGCTCAGTAACAATCCTGAACCAAGATCATCAGAGTATTTCTGCAGTTTGCGGAAAGTTGGGGACAGTTTCTTGGTGATAAATTATTTATTTTAGCAAAATCTAGAATCCAATTTCTAAAACTGTTCTTTTCTAGAGGTGATTACGTTCAAATGAGTCTGATACTGAGATTAAGTTTTTTTAGCCACAGTAGTCGATCAGTGACTGATCATACAATTAGATACAATTAATACAAATATTTAAACACAATGATCACAGGACAAAAACAGGAAATTCCCAATAATTTACAGTATTTTACAGTGATATAAAGAAATAAGTTTCAGATTATAGTTTAATCAGTTATATTGTTTTAATGAAGTAGAAAAACCCACAACACGCTCTTTTGCAGAAAATGCTAACAAACATGCTAGATGGAAATCACAGTTTTTCTTCGGAGTATATGAGTAATTGTGTCTCGCAAAGACTTTGTTTGTAGTCCATAAATAATAGGATTTAAATTAGCAGGCACAACATGAAATAAAATATATGCAATCTTCCTTAAATCCGGATAATTTGGGAATCGATGTAATATAATAGTTAGGGACCCTGACCAGAGCATAATGAGATAAAGAACGAGGTGGCTTGTGCAGGTTTGCAGCGCTTTGCTATTCAGCTCCTTGTTTTTCTTCATCCAGCAGATGAGAGCTATTCTGATGTAAGTAGCAGTGATGCCTCCAATCGAACAGGTAAAACACAGCACAGTGAAAAACAGTCCATACAAGTTGTTAATGGACACATCCTCACAAGAAAGCTTGAACAGCGATGGATTGTCACAGAAAGCATTTTGGATAAGGGATCTGCAACGAGGCAACCTCACTGTCAGACCTATGAGGACAGACACCAGCAGTATGGACAAACCCCAGGCAGTTGCAGACAGACTGATCACTGTCCTATTTGTCATGATGGTGCTGTACCGCAAAGGGTGGCAGATTGCCACATATCTGTCGATTGCCATGATGACAAGAATCATGTGCGATGCAGATCCAAAGGTGTGGCTGTGAAAAGCCTGAAGCAAACACTGGTTATAGGTGACGAAACGTTTGGTGGAAAGGACATGAGCCATCAGCTGAGGCAGCAGGACAGTGTTGCCGATCAGGTCATTCACAGACAGGTTACAGAAAAGAAAGTACATGGGTTGATGCAAACTCTTTTCCTTTATGATGAGTGTAAGGACACAAATGTTAGAAAAGAGCAGAGTGGAATAGACAAACAGAAGCAAGAAAAACAGAGGGTACGTGAACTCTGGAGCTATTTCAAATCCTTCGATTTCCAGGATATCAGTCAGAATTGAAGCATTTTCCCCCATTTTTTCATGTGACGAAAAATCTATAAAAAAATTACATTGCAACAAATTAATGTACATTAACTTACTGTGTACTGACAAACATGAAACATGTGTTTGTGAGTACTTAACATAACACTAAAATTGTGTTTTAAATTACTTTTATAGTATTGAATGTATTTTTATTCAGTTGGAACGCCTGTCTGGACATAAATATAATATGTCATGCCTCATCAATTACTTTACTAATATATATTAGAAACAAAAACACACAGAAGATGAAGCTGTATTCAAGTGTCCCGAGGAATCTCAAATTTAACTCAAGGGAAAATATTAACCAAAAGAAATATACTTACCTTTGTTGAACATAAGTACCGGAGGTACTCTAGAAAACTTCCAGCCTGCTGACACCAGACTGAGGAACGTCTGGAATGATAAATACCTTAATGGGTAAGGAGCAATTCCCAAGTTAATTAGGTTTTCTTTTTTTCTTTTAGGGTTAGTAGAGCTGGATTATTTCCAGCCTGTAAGTGACAAGAGTTTCCTCACATTTACAGATGAGGAATTCTTTCGATGTAAGTTATTTCTCACAACATTAACAAACTTTGGACTCCAAAATAATGGCATCAGGGTAGAAAGCCACAAAAAACTCTTTATATTTAAGAAAAATTACAATAAAATGTAAAACAGACACGTTAAACACGTAACAAAAGGAAACTTTTCCTCTATCTTTTCAGTCATTTCTGGATCTGCTGTATTTGTGGTTGCAGCAAAGGCAAGAATGACATGTTAGTAAAACAGGTGCAAATTAGGCACAAATTAATCAAAACATCTGTGCAAAGCATGTGCAAAAATGTGCAAATTGAATAAGTAGCACTGCTTTGTGAATTTTGCTATTAGAATTCAAGAATGGTGTTTAAAAAATTAATTCAAGGCTGAGGATGATTTAACAAATCGGACACCAGTAAAACTTCTTAATTTAATTCAATTTTGCTTACCTTATAAGGTCGCAAGTGGAAGAGGATTGGACGGCTTGATTTGATGTCCCAAAACATTGGAAAAGTTTAAATTGTTTGCAGAGTATGTAGCAAAGGCCATGTAGTACTCCTTAAACACCCTTACAATGTTGATTCAGATAAGTAAAAACATATTTATTTATGTATTTATTTATTTATTATATATTTAAATACTTGCAATAATCTAAAACAAAAGTATCTATCATGAAATCAGGGTGATCAATAAATTATGGTCACCTTTTTTTACTCAAAATAGGAACAAGAAGTTCTCTAGAAAACCTCTAACCTATTGAATAATTGGAGAAATCTAGATGCAGATTGAGCAGATAGTCTTTGTACAATATGAGCCCAAAGAGAAACTGAATTGCTTTGTTCAAGGCTTGGGAAAATTCAACAAATCAGGCTGAAGTACCATTGATAAATCAAGTTTTGTTTGAGTTCCAAGCATGAAGCAGAGGAAATTGTTAATTGTTGTTTGATGTCCACAAACACAAAATATTAAAACTCTCATGATATGCAAAAAAGGGATATCATGTCATAAAGTAGAGACATATATCCTTTTAAAGTGTATAAAGTGGCTGAAACTGTCCCCCCCTGAAGCGAGTATAGATTTTTTTTAACTGTGTAGTAACAGCATTCTGCCACTAGATGACAACACATTCCCACAACACATTAAAACAACCCAGAAATGTCCAAAAAGAGAGAAAGTGATGCAGAATGATGAGTTTAAAGTGTATCTTACCCCAATATCAACTTGTTTTGCTGATAAACTGTTCAAATGGGCCTAAAGGTGCTAATTTTGTTACTGTGATATTTTTAACATTTTCTATGTGAACTGGAATGAAATTATGAAATCAACAGTATCATTTATACAGGTGCAACTTGTAACTTTTAATGAGTTCATGATGCCAAAGTGGTCCAATGTACAAACGAGTTTGACACCCCTGGCCTACATGATAGCAAAAATCATGTCAATGCAGGAAGAATAAGTTGTTGGAGTTCATAAATGATGTAGACACAGGTATAAGCACCCACTTACATGGATTGCAAATCTTGCAGATTTTATTGTAAATAGATACAGAAGTGTGAGGGGGAGAGGCTGAGGCATTTCAAACTTTACACTTATGTATTCACTAATCATGTAAACACAGGGGCTTGGTAGTATGCTCATTTACTGCATTTTGGACTGCAAAAAAACAAGAAGCTCACCTGCAAAACTCACCTGAACATCTGATTGATAATTATGCCATGATGACAAGGTGAAGTCTCCATGGCATCCTCCTGATCGAGCACATTTGCAACAGTTCACTGCCTCTGTCCACATAACAGGATTTAATATTTAGACAATAATTTAATTAATAATTAAATAAGTAATTAGTAAAAACTAATTTACTCACTATGAAGCCACTTATAGTGCAATGTGCCAAACTCCTCAGCGTGCTTTTGATTAGAATATAGGAAATATTTGGTAAACAGGGCCACCCCACTGCAATGGTTGTGGTTAATCCTATTGCACATATGATAATTACATTAAGTGTGTGTTCCTCCTGTTAACATAATCAAATTCATACAATGAGGATGCTTTTATTGCAATTTTTGTGCAGTTGTTGCTCCGATTGCTTTGGGTCTGAGTCTCACTGCAAATTACGGTTTAATATTGTCCTTTCCACTTGCATTGGATGGTACTTTTATGAAGCTGGATGACATCTGGATAATTTCATTCCTCACATCTGCCATGGCTTGGCTCAGGGATAATTGACACAGACCTGATTGGTCTGCCAGCTTAGAGCTGCGCTGTGCTCTAAGACCACACGCAGCTCGGAGCACGCCTCCGACATGTGGTGGTTGTCTAGGTGGTCTCATGAAAAAGATGTGGGTTACATTGATGATCGCTGAATTTTTTATGGGAAAAATGACTCAACTCCTTCTAATTATTTTGATTTTCACATTCCCAGAAACACAGGTTAAGGAGGAGGCGTAGCAACTGAATTATCAATTTGTCCAAGGCCAATTAATAACTACATTTCTTTTGAACGTTTAACCCTTACCTTCACTCATCTAAACTGCAAAGCAATAAAACCACTTCTGTTTGTTGTTTTGTATTGTCCACCAGACCCTTACTGTCAGCTTTTAGATAAATTCAATCTGATTTAATGTTAAATACTGACAAGGTCATTACAATGGGGGATTTTGACATTTATATTGACACTGAATGTGAAAGCCTTGATGTAACTTTTAAAACTATCCTGGACTCAATTGGTTTTGCTCAAAATGTGCATAAACCTATGGATTCTTCCCTTCATACTTTTCACCTTGTGCTGACATATGTCATTGATTGCGAATAAATAACAGTATTTCCCCACAACCCAACCCTGTCCTGTCCATTTTTAATAACTTTCTAGTTTAATTTAACTGAATTCTTCACCCCCACAAGAAGGTTTCCTTATAAGTGTTTCATTATAATCATTATTTAAATTTTAAAGAGTCTGTCCCCTTTTTTAATTTTCTCAGTGTCACTAAAAACACAGCAGAGGGCAACAATTTAATTTTTTTCTCTTCTCAAATTGATGCTCTTATTAATAGTGCTTCCACATTGTGTTTTGCATTAGACAACGTAGCCCCTTGAAAAATAAGGAAATTGTTCATAGGAAGCTGGCTACCTGGTTTAAATTAGATCTGCATACTTTTTTACTTAGGAAATTGGTGAGAAAATTAAGCTCTATACATCTAGGTCAGAGGTGCCCTACCTATTTCGAACCAAGATTTACTTTTCAAGTTGCATGTTTGCTGAGATCTACTAGTCTGTTCTTAGCTTGTAAAACTCACATAAACATATTTATGTTGACAAACACATTCTTCTTTGCCAGTCTGCATCAGAAGCAACAGCCTAGCCTGATATTTCATGACAACAAACCCAATTCTGGCCAGTCAAAAGATAGGAATACTTAAGGTAAATTAAAACTATATATATATATGTTTACCTCAGTGGCACTTCTGACACTAGGAGTAGGACGCCAGGATCTCATAAAAAGGGCCGTATGAACTGGTTGCAAGCCATAAGGTGGATTGTGTCATTGTGAATCTGTACTTCGACCTGATTATTTTAATGTGAGAAAAAGCAGATTCACACAAGTAGGTCAATCCAAAAAGTACCACCAAGGATTGGGATACTTTTCCTCCTACAACAGGCTCCAGAACACTCCTTTCATGCCAGGTGCTGCTCTGGATTGGATTTCAATGTCATTTTGCAATGGCCGAATCTCAGTTTCAGCACCAGAGCTGTCCAGATGAAAATGTGAGACTAATTTTGCCACGTCATCCACATCAATATGTGTACAAAAGGGAAACACATGTATCTGATAATAGGCTGAATGGATGAAAAGCCTGTAAATCGCCTCCCACACTCTGCCAAGATGCTGTAAACCTGCTAATGATATCGTTCAAGCTCAGGCTGTGTGACATCTTGACCTTGACTTTGTAGGTCTGCCTGCATGCGAGGAAAATTCCTCAGGTCCCTGCGTAGCAGCCGGCTTGAAAGTAATTTTAGCCTGCTTTTGAACGTGTTCATAGAGCTGATTATATGTATGATATTTTTGTCTTTAGCTTGAAGCCCCAGGTTAAGTTCATTGAGCAAGCCAGTGAGATCTGTGAGAGATGATAAGTCCAAGCGCCACTCAGCATCCTCCAACTTTGGGTTTTCACCATGACTTGACTGCTTCAGAAAGTCCCTGATTTCAGGCAGCAACTCACAGAATCTTTTCAAAGATTTACCTGGAACTACTGCATCGTATTGGGTCAGCGATGTTCTTGCCAAACATAAAAAGGCTTTCAAAGATGGTGTTGTAAAAGTGGAGTTTATGAAGGCAGCACTGTTGAGTAATTTAAGGAATAAAAGTGAGAATACGGCTGCTATAAAAGATGTGCGGTTATCTCATGGCCTCAGATAATGCACTGGTGTCTCTACTTGTCCTGTTAGATCTCAGTGGTGCATTTGATATAGTTGATCACAATATTATGTTAAAAAGCCTTGAATGTGCTGTAGGGATTAAATAGAAAGCATTAGGCTTGTTTGAATCTTATTTGTCCGACAAATACAATCTTTAAACTCAAGGGTTGCTTGTGAAGTACCACAGGATTTGGTTCTTGGGCTAATTCTCTTTATTTACGATTGGTAAAATTATCAATCAGCATGGGAATATTTTCCACTGTTATGCTGATATGCTGACACGTAATTTAAAACCCATAGTAAACAGGTTTATAGGGTTTCCTTTGACCATAATTATCTTATAAATTATATAGCTTGCCCTCTCTCACACAGTTAAACCCTGTTTCTCTCCTAGAAATAATTATTGGGTGAGCTTTTACTGCAACTAACTATGCTGTCTTTCACCCTCTTGACCAGAAAACTGTCTCAGGGTCTATCTGCTTAACTGTGCTTCATTCCTGGATAAGGCCACCTATGAAGCTAGGCTGCCATTACCCTCTCTAACATAGATAGTACTCCTGGATCAGTGATTCTGTGTTCCTTTTGTGTCTCTGCTCTGTCTTTTGTAACCCCGAGTTGGTCGTGGCAGATGGCCATTCACCTTGTTCTGGTTGAGGTTTCTTTCTGTTAAAAGGGGAGTTTTCCTCTCCACTGTCGCAACATGCAAAAGTTTCCGCGCACATTACGCATTGTCAAAGAATCCAATAGATGTACATTCATTCACTTCTAATTGTCAAATCAACAATGACACATCCTAACACTTGCATGAAAAAGGAAATATGTTGTATTGTATGTAAAATATTGGAATTTATGGATGACGTAGTTTATTTCAGTGTCGAGCGTCGAGAGAATAATAAACTCATGGTTATTGAAATACAAATATTATCTGTGTGTGGCTTGAAATTATTTTTTAAATCTGCCATAACAAGCAATTAAACAGAATGCACAATAGATGTGCAACCCCTTCACTGCTGTACACACCATATCCTGATCTCAGCTGAACAGTAAAGACAGAAGACGTAATCAATAAAGTTCTACTGGAACTGATTTATTAAGTTTTTGGAAAGTTTTGAGAAACAGATGTCAGCATTACCTCAAAAATGACTTGCAGCTCAGTAACAGTCTTGAACCAAGATCATCAGAGTATTTCTGCAGTTTGCAGCAAGTTGGGGACAGTTTCTTGGTGATAAATTATTTATTTTAGCAAAATCTAGAATCCAATTTCTAAAACAGTTCTTTTCTAGAGGTGATAAAGTTCAAATCAATCTGATACGGAGATTATTTTTTTTAGCCACAGTAGTCCATCAGTGACTGATCATACAATTAAATACAATTAATAGAATTATTTAAACACAATGATCACAGGACAAAAACAGGAAATTCCCAGTAATTTACAGTATTTTACAGTGATATAAAGAAATAAGTTTCAGATTATAGTTTAATTAGTTATATTGTTTTAATGAAGTAGAAAAACCCACAACTCGTTCTTTTGCAGAAAATGCTAACAAACATGCTAGATCATTCAAAAAAAAGTAAAAAACAAAGCAACTGGACTTGTTTTCCGTAGTTGAAGATGTTTCGCTTCCTCTCCCGGAAGCTTTCTCAATTCAAAAAGACTGGAGTAATGTGGAGTAACAAGCTTTATACCATTGGCCAACAAAGGCCTTGCAATAGCTTAGCCATTGCCTTTTGCCTTTGTTGGACAATGGTATAAAGCTTTGTTTTTTACTTTTTTTTTTTTAGAATGACCATGACCTGGATGACTGAGAATCTTCACCAGCAAACATGCTAGATGGAAATCACAGTTTTCCTTCGGAGTCTATGAGTAATTGTGTCTCGCAAAGACTTTGTTTGTAGTCCATAAATAATAGGATTTAAATTAGCAGGCACAACATGAAATAAAATATATGCAATCTTCCTTAAATCCGGATAATTTGGGAATCGATGTAATATAATAGTTAGGGACCCTGACCAGAGCATAATGAGATAAAGAACGAGGTGGCTTGTGCAGGTTTGCAGCGCTTTGCTATTCAGCTCCTTGTTTTTCTTCATCCAGCAGATGAGAGCTATTCTGATGTAAGTAGCAGTGATGCCTCCAATTGAACAGGTAAAACACAGCACAGTGAAAAACAGGCCATACAAGTTGTTAATGGACACATCTTCACAAGAAAGCTTGAACAGCGACGCGTTGTCACAGAACGCATTTTGGATAAGGGATCTGCAACGAGGCAACCTCACTGTCAGACCTATGAGGACAGACACCAGCAGTATGGACACCCCCCAGGCAGTTGCAGACAGACTGATCACTGTCCTATTTGTCATGATGGTGCTGTACCGCAAAGGGTGGCAGATTGCTACATATCTGTCGATTGCCATGATGACAAGAATCATGTGCGATGCAGATCCAAAGGTGTGGCTGTGAAAAGCCTGAAGCAAACACTGGTTGTAGGTGATGAAGCGTTTGGTGGAAAGGACATGAGCCATCAGCTGAGGCAGCAGGACAGTGTTGCCGATCAGGTCATTCACAGACAGGTTACAGAAAAGAAAGTACATGGGTTGATGCAAACTCTTTTCCTTTATGATGAGTGTAAGGACACAAATGTTAGAAAAGAGCAGAGTGGAATAGACAAACAGAAGCAAGAAAAACAGAGGGTACGTGAACTCTGGAGCTATTTCAAATCCTTCGATTTCCAGAATATCAGTCAGAATTGAAGCATTTTCCCCCATTTTTTCACGTGACGAAAAATCTATAAAAAAAATGACATTGCAACAAATTAATGTACATTAACTTACTGTGCACTGACAAACATGAAACATGTGTTTGTAAGTACTTAACATAACACTAAAATTGTGTTTTAAATTACTTTTATAGTATTGAATGTATTTTTATTCAGTTGGAACGCCTGTTTGGAAATAAATATAATATGTCATGCCTCATCAATTACTTTACCAATATATATTAGAAACAAAAACACACAGAAGATGAAGCTGTATTCAAGTGTCCCGAGGAATCTCAAATTGAACTCAAGTGAAAATATTAACCAAAAGAAATATACTTACCTTTGTTGAACATAAGTACCGGAGGTACTCTAGAAAACTTCCAGCCTGCTGACACCAGACTGAGGAACGACTGGAATGATAAATACCTTACTGGGTAAGGAGCAATTCCCAAGTTAATTAGGTTTTCTTTTTTCTTTTTGGGTTAGTAGAGCTGGATTATTTCCAGCCTGTAAGTGACAAGAGTTTCCTCACATTTACAGATGAGGAATACTTTCAATGTAAGTTATTTCTTCCAACATTAACAAACTTTGGGCTCCAAAATGATGGCATCAGAGTAGAAAGCCACAAAAAATCTTTTTAAGAAATTTAAGAAAAATTACAATAAAATGTAAAACAGACACGTAAAACACGTAACAAAAGGAAACATTTCCTCTATCTCTTCAGTCATTTCTGGATCTGCTGGATTTGTGGTTGCAGCAAAGGCAAGAATGACATGTTAGTAAAACAGGTGCAAATTAGGCACAAATGAATCAAAACATCTGTGCAAAGCATGTGCAAAAATTTTTAAATTGAATAAGTAGCACTGCTTTGTGAATTTTGCTATTAGAATTTAAAAATGGCGTGTGAAAAACTAATTCAAGGCTGGGGATGAATTAACAAATCGGACACCAGTAAAACTTCTTAATCTAATTTAATTTTGCTTACATTATAAGGTCGCAAGTGGAAGAGGATTAAACAGTTTTATTTGATGTCCCAAAACATTGGAAAAGTTCAAACTGTTTGCAGAGTATGTAGCAAAGGCCATGTAGTACTCCTTAAACACCCTTCCGATGTTGATTCAGATAAGTAAAAAAATATTTATACATAAACACATGCAATTAATTTAAAATAAAAGTATCCATTATGAAATATGTTGACTAAATGCTGTTAAAACTATTAGAGTTATACAAGCAGGGTGATCAATAAATTCTGGTCACCTTTTTTTACTCAAAATAGGAACAAGAAGTTCTCTAGAAAACCTCTAATCTATGGAATAATTGGAGAAATCTAGATGCAGATTGAGCAGATAGTCTCTGTACAATATGAGCCCAAAGAGAAACTGAATTGCTTCGAAAACATCAAGTGAGTAAAAGCTTGTTCAAGGCTGGGGAAAATTCAACAAATCAGACTGACTAACATTAATAAATCAAGTTTTGTTTGAGTTCCAAGCATGAAGCAGAGGAAATTGTTAATTATTGTTTGATGTCCACAAACACAAAATATTAAAACTCTTCACAGACTACAGTATGTAGCAAAGACAAAACAAGATAAAAACCCTGAATCATAAAATCTGTATATGCCTAAAATTTTGTTGAAAAGCTGCTATTCATTCATTTATACTACTAACACAAGATGCATTCTAAAATCCATAAACTATTATTAATTAAAGTGTAACTCACCCCAATATCAACCATTTTTGCCGATAAACTGTTCAAATGGGCCTAAAGGTACTAATTTTGTTACTGTGATATTTTTAAGATTTTCTATGTGAACTGGAATGAAATTATGACATCAACAGTATCATTTATACAGGTGCAACTTGTAACTTTTAATGAGTTCATGATGCCAAAGTGGGCCAATGTACAAACGAGTTTGACACCCCTGGCCTACATGATAGCAAAAATCATGTCAATGCAGGAAGAATAAGTTGTTGGAGACGTTCATAAATGATGTAGACACAGGTATAAGCACCCACTTAAATGGATTGCAAATCTTGCAGATTTTATTGCAAATAGATACAGAAGTGTGAGGGGGAGAGGCTGAGGCATTTCAAACTTTACACTTATGTATTCACTAATCATGTAAACACAGGGGCTTGGTAGTATGCTCATTTACTGCAGTTTAGACTGCAAAAAAACAAGAAGCTCACCTGCAAAACTCACCTGAACATCTGATTGATAATTATGCCATGATGACAAGGTGAAGTCTCCATGGCATCCTCCTGATCGAGCACATTTGCAACAGTTCACTGCCTCTGTCCACATAACAGGATTTATTATTTAGACAATAATTTAATTAATAATTAAATAAGTAATTAGTAAAAACTAATTTACTCACTATGAAGCCATATATAGTGCAATGTGCCAAACTCCTCAGCGGGCTTTTGATTAGAATATAGGAAATATTTGGTAAACAGGGCCACCACACTGCAATGATGGTGGTTAATCCCATTGCACATATGATAATTACATTAAGTGTGTGTTCCTCCTGTTAACATAATCAAATTCATACAATGAGGATGCTTTTATTGCAATTTTTGTGCAGCTGTTGCTCCGATTGCTTTGGGTCTGAGTCTCAATGCAAATTACGGTTTAATATTGTCCTTTCCACTTGCATTGGATGGTACTTTTATGAAGCTGGATGACATCTGGATAATTTCATTCCTCACATCTGTCATGGCTTGGCTCAGGGATAATTGTCACAGACCTGATTGGTCTGCCAGCTTAGAGCTGTGCTGTGCTCTAAGCAGTGGCGGTTCTAGACCAAATTTACCAGGGGGGCCAAGGTGGGGCCAGTGTTTTTTCACAGGGGCACAAAACAAAAAAAATGAAATTATAAAATGGCAATATTTAACTGTGTAATAATATTAAGCGAGCCACTTGTGGTTTTGGAACTGCAGGTTTCAGACCCCTGATCTAGCAGTTGAAAAGTTGCCCCCAGCTCAATACGGCTAAAGCTAAACGAGAAACATCTTAATTTTTAAATCCTTCTAAGAGTAAAACTGTATAGGTAAAAAATAAAATTGGTCAAAGTAACCAATCAGTTATGGTTTCTTTGCCATTGCAAATAATTATGAGAAGTGTATATAATGTTATGTCTTTAGTACAGGGGCCATAACAGGGGCCAGGACCATTTCTACAGGGGCATGGGCCCCTGTTGGCCCCTGTCTATGTCAGGATGCAGCTTATTGGCTGCATGCTGAGCCTCTCTCCCTCTCTCTTGTTCCTGCGCAGCCTGATCAGTTTCACCTGGCAGGCTGCAATTAACCCACAACTGCTTCCACCTGTTCCCACCGCTTTATCAGACTCACCTCTTTCTGTTCCCGTCGCCGGTCCATAGCGTTCACTCCCGCTCAGTCCCTGCCAGTTTTTCTTGTCAGCTCCGTTCGTACCCGTCAGCCTGAAGACTCCGTTCACCTGGTCATGTTACAGTCAGCCCATAGACTTTCCGACAGTTTTGTTTCCTCCAGTATTCAGCTCAGACGTTCAGACCTCCACCGCTCGGCTCAGATGTTCAGACCTCCACCGCTCGGCTCAGACGTTCAGACCTCCACCGCTCGGCTCGGACGTTCAGCCCTCCACTGCACGGCTCGGACGTCCTGTGCTCCACTACTCGGCTCTGAGGTTCTGCTCGCCTCTGCTCAGCTCTGATGCTCTGCTCGCCACTGCTCGGCTCTGACGTTCTGCTCGCCTCTACTCGGCTCTGATGATCTGCTCGGCTCTGCTCGGCTCTGATGCTCTGCTCGGCTCCGATGCTCTGCTCGCCTCTGCTCGGCTCTGATGATCTGCTCGCCACTGCTCGACTCTGACGTTCTGCTCGCCTCCGCTCGGCTCTGATGCTCGGCTCCGATGCTCTGCTCGGCTATGACGTTCTGCTCGCCACTGCTCTGCTCGGCTCTGATGCTCTGCGCTCCACGGCTCTGCTCAAATGTCCTGCTCTCCAGTGCTCGGCTCCAGAGTTCCTCCCGGTCAGTCTCTCCACACTCCTCCTGCCAGCCAGCTTCTACACCCTTCACCTCCGTCCGTTGAAAGACTCTGGTCTCATCCTCCATCTTCCAAACTATTCAATAAAACTCACTCATAAGAACTGACTCTGTGTGTGCGTGCTGTGTCCGGGTTCATCCCAGAAAAATATATCATAACATTATGGACCGGCCAAGGGATGAACCCGAGCACGCACAGAGCCTGGTGTAGAAGCTGGTAGGATCTGCCTCGCCTCCGGTTCGTCTCGCCTGGGTCGCAAAGTTGCGACGCCACGCTTCCGTCTCGCCTCGCCTGGGTCGCCGTGCGGCGACGCCTTGCCTCTGTTTCGCCATGGTCGCTGGATTGCGACGTTACGCTTCTGGTTCGTCTGCCGAGGTCGCATCCGCGACGCCCCGCTTCTGACTCTGTTTCCTGGTTCGTCTTTTGCAAGTTCCGCCTCCTACGCTGCGCAGCCGTTAAAGACGGCGCTCCTCGTCGTCGCTGCCCAGCGTTAACTTTTGCTGCTGCCCAGCAGATTCAGACTTTGCTGCCCAGCGCCTTCTGGTTTTTGTTTGGAGTTATTTTTTGGTGTTGTGTTCTAGATCTGCTTTAGTTTCAAGTCTTTTTGTATATTTTTTATTGTTTTAGAAGATTTATTTCCGCCTTCTGTTCTTTGTTTTGGCTCAACCTTAGTTTTTGCTTTACTTAGGATTTTTTGAGATTTATGTTGCTTTTGAGTATTGTGTTTTATTTTGTTGGTTTTGTCCGGGTTTTTGTGTCCCAGGTTTACTCTAGTCGTTCGGGTTTTTTTTTAGTAGTCTAGTTCGGGTTTTGTTCTCCGTCTTCTTGTTTTAGCCATAGCCCTGATTTAGTGTTCTAGGTTCGCCTTAGTCTTCTGAGTTTTGTTTTTGAGTTCCAGTTTTTTATTTTAGACTTCTTGCTTGCTTCTGTACAGATTTCTAGCTTTAGTTATCTAGTTTTTCATTAATTTAGTCGTACTTGCCCTCATCTCCCTGTTCTGTTTCGTTTCATAGTTTTGCTTTAGCTTTTGGTTCCTTTCCTAGTTTACCAGTCTTGTTTTGATTTTTCAGTTTGAGACCCTGTAGTTTCGTTAGCTCTGTAGTCCCTGTCTTGACCCTGTAGTCCCTGTCTAGCCCCCGTAGTTTCAGTCTAGCCCCTGTAATTCCAGTCTAGCCTCTGTAGTTTCTGTCCTAGCCCTGTAGTTCTAGTCTTGTTCTGTATTTGTTTTTTTTTTTTTTGTTTTTTTTTTTTCCCTATTTTTAGTTTTGTTTTGTCCTTATTTTTTCCCCCCTTTAGTATTTAGGTGTCAGGGTTCCTGCGCCATCTGGGTTCCTGCGCTGTATGGGTTCCTGCGTTGGATGGAGTCCAGCGCTCTTAAAGGTCCCTGCGTTCTCTAGGTCCCTGCGCTTTCTAGGTCCCTACACCCTTCTCCTGTTTTCATTGTTTGTTTTGCCCTGTTTAGGTTAGTTTAGTTCCCTTCCGTAGTTGTTTTGTTCTGTCTTGCCCTAGTGTATCTGTGTTGTTCCCCTGTTTAGGCGCGTGCAGGTCGCTGCCAGAGCCCTCCGGCGCACCCATGTCGCCGGCTGAGCCCTCTGGTGGGCCAGACTGTCGCTGCCCTGCGCATGCAGGTTGCCGCCAGAGCCCTCCGGCGCTCCGATGTCGCCGGCTGAGCCCTCTGGTGCGCCAGCCTGTCGCTACCCAGTGCACGCAGGTCGCCGCCAGAGCCCTCCGGTGCTTAAGTCGCTGTCTGTGCCCTCTGGCGCGCCTGGCCTGTTACTGCCTAGCTCACCCTCTTGTTGTTGTTCCCTTGTTTAGGCGCTGCCAGAGCCCTCCGGCGCCCCTATGTCGCCGGCTGAGCCCTCTGGTGCGCCAACCTGTCGCTGCCCAGCGCACGCAGGTCGCTGTCTGTGCCCTCTGGCGCGCTTGGCCTGTTGCTGCCTAGCTCACCCTCTAGTTCCCTGGTGTTTAGGTCCTGTTTTCCTGGCGTTTAGATTTAGTGTTCCCCGGCGTGTTAGGACGCCTTCTGATTCTCGGTTCCCCGGCGTGTTAGGACGCCCTCTAATTCGTGGTTCCCCGGCGTGTTAGGACGCCCTCTTTTCTCGGTTCCTCGGCGTGTTAGTACGCCCTCCGTTCTTGTTCCCTGGTGTTTTAGATATTCCTGTTTCCCTTGTGCCCCGGCGTTCCCTTTGCGCCCCGGCATTCTTCTTCCTCGCGCCCCGGCGTTCTCCCCACGCCCCGGCGTTCTCTTCCCCAAGCCCCGGTGTTTCCCTCACGCCCCGGCGGGTTTTCCCCTGGCGTTTCTGTACACCAGTCGTGTTCCAGCAGGAGTTGTTGAGCCTTGGTGTTTTCGTACGCCTGTTCTTCCCTCTGGCGTTGTCGTACGCTTGCTCTTCCCTCTGGCGTTGTCGTACGCTTGCTCTTCCCTCTGGCGTTGTCGTACGCTTGCTCTTCCCTCTGGCGTTGTCGTACGCCTGTTCTTCCCTCTGGCGTTGTCGTACGCCTGTTCTTCCCTCTGGCGTTAAGTACGCCCGTTCTTCCCTCTGGCGTTGTCGTACGCTTGCTCTTCCCTCTGGCGTTGTCGTACGCTTGCTCTTCCCTCTGGCGTTGTCGTACGCCTGTTCTTCCCTCTGGCGTTGTCGTACGCCTGTTCTTCCCTCTGGCGTTGTCGTACGCCTGTTCTTCCCTCTGGCGTTGTCGTACGCCTGTTCTTCCCTCTGGCGTTGTCGTACGCCTGTTCTTCCCTCTGGCGATGTCGTACGCCTGTTCTTCCCTCTGGCGTTGTCGTACGCTTATTCTTCCCTCTGGCGTTGTCGTACGCCTATCCTTCCCTTTGGCGTTAAGTACGCCTGTTCCTTCCCTTTGGCGTTAAGTACGCCTGTTCCTTCCCTTTGGCGTTAAGTACGCCCGTTCCTTCCCCTTGGCGTTAAGTACGCCCGTTCCTTCCCCTTGGCGTTAAGTACGCCCGTTCCTTCCCCTTGGCGTTAAGTACGCCCGTTCCTTCCCTTTGGCGTTAAGTACGCCCGTTCCTTCCCTTTGGCGTTAAGTACGCCCGTTCCTTCCCTTTGGCGTTAAGTACGCCCGTTCCTTCCCTTTGGCGTTAAGTACGTCCGTTCCTTCCCTTTGGCGTTAAGTACGCCCGTTCCTTCCCTTTGGCGTTAAGTACGCCCGTTCCTTCCCCTTGGCGTTAAGTACGCCCGTTCCTTCCCTTTGGCGTTAAGTACGCCCGTTCCTTCCCTTTGGCGTTAAGTACGCCCGTTCCTTCCCCTTGGCGTTAAGTACGCCCGTTCCTTCCCTTTGGCGTTAAGTACGCCCGTTCCTTCCCTTTGGCGTTAAGTACGCCCGTTCCTTCCCTTAGGCGTTAAGTACGCCCGTTCCATTCCTTTGGCGTTAAGTACGCCCGTTCCTTCCCTTTGGCGTTAAGTACGCCCGTTCCTTCCCTTTGGCGTTAAGTACGCCCGTTCCTTCCCTTTGGCGTTAAGTACGCCCGTTCTTTCCCCTTGGCGTTTTGTACGCCCGTTCTTTTCCTTTGGCGTTAAGTACGTCCGTTCTTCCCTCTTGGCGTTTTCGTACGCCTATATTTTCCCCTTGACGCTGTCATGCGTCCGTTTCGCCTCGGCGTTTCCCTCACGCCCCGGCGATCTCGCTCCTTGGGCCCCAGCGCTCCTCTCACGCTTCGGCGTTGTTTCTCCTTGGCGTTTCCACACGCCCGTTCCTTCCCCTTGGCGTTTCCATACGCCCGTTCCTTCCCTTTTGGCGTTTTCATACGCCCGATCCTTCCCTTTTTGGCGTTTCCATACGCCCGATCCTTCCCTTTTTGGCGTTTCCATACGCCCGATCCTTTCCTTGTGGCGTTGTGTACGCCCGTTCTTTCCCTTTTGGCGCTGTGTTGCGCCCGTTCCTTCCCTTTGGCGCTGTGTTGCGCCCGTTCCTTCCCTTTGGCGCTGTGTTGCGCTCGCTCTTTCCCCAGCGCTGCCAAGCACTCGCTTTTTCCCCCGGCGCAGTCAAGCGTTCGTGCCTTTCCCTGATGTGCCGCCCCCTGATTGTGCTTTGGCACATCAGTGTTCTCTTGCTCCTTGGTTCCTCGTGTTCTCTGGCCCCTTTGGTTCCCCGTGTTCTCTGGCCCCTTTTGTGTTTGCAGGCTCTTTGGTCCCTCAGAGTTCGGTTTCGACTCTTGCCCGCCTTCCTGGGCCCCCTCCACCCGCCCGGCGTGGGGATTCTGGGCCGTCCGGTGTCCGGCCTTGGGGGGGGGGTACTGTCAGGATGCAGCTTATTGGCTGCATGCTGAGCCTCTCTCCCTCTCTCTTGTTCCTGCGCAGCCTGATCAGTTTCACCTGGCAGGCTGCAATTAACCCACAACTGCTTCCACCTGTTCCCACCGCTTTATCAGACTCACCTCTTTCTGTTCCCGTCGCCGGTCCATAGCGTTCACTCCCGCTCAGTCCCTGCCAGTTTTTCTTGTCAGCTCCGTTCGTACCCGTCAGCCTGAAGACTCCGTTCACCTGGTCATGTTACAGTCAGCCCATAGACTTTCCGACAGTTTTGTTTCCTCCAGTATTCAGCTCAGACGTTCAGACCTCCACCGCTCGGCTCAGATGTTCAGACCTCCACCGCTCGGCTCAGACGTTCAGACCTCCACCGCTCGGCTCGGACGTTCAGCCCTCCACTGCACGGCTCGGACGTCCTGTGCTCCACTACTCGGCTCTGAGGTTCTGCTCGCCTCTGCTCAGCTCTGATGCTCTGCTCGCCACTGCTCGGCTCTGACGTTCTGCTCGCCTCTACTCGGCTCTGATGATCTGCTCGGCTCTGCTCGGCTCTGATGCTCTGCTCGGCTCCGATGCTCTGCTCGCCTCTGCTCGGCTCTGATGATCTGCTCGCCACTGCTCGACTCTGACGTTCTGCTCGCCTCCGCTCGGCTCTGATGCTCGGCTCCGATGCTCTGCTCGGCTATGACGTTCTGCTCGCCACTGCTCTGCTCGGCTCTGATGCTCTGCGCTCCACGGCTCTGCTCAAATGTCCTGCTCTCCAGTGCTCGGCTCCAGAGTTCCTCCCGGTCAGTCTCTCCACACTCCTCCTGCCAGCCAGCTTCTACACCCTTCACCTCCGTCCGTTGAAAGACTCTGGTCTCATCCTCCATCTTCCAAACTATTCAATAAAACTCACTCATAAGAACTGACTCTGTGTGTGCGTGCTGTGTCCGGGTTCATCCCAGAAAAATATATCATAACAGTCTAGAACCGCCCCTGGCTCCAAGACCACAAGCAGCTCGGAGCACGCCTCTGACATGTGGTGGTCTCATAAAAAAGATGTGGGTTACATTGATGATCGTTGAATTTTTTGTGGGAAAAATGACTCAACTGCTTCTAATTATTTAGATTTTCACATTCCCAGAAACACAGGTTAAGGAGGAGGCGTAGCAACTGACTTATTAATTTGTCCAAGGCCAATTAATAACTACATTTCTTTTGAACGTTTAACCCTTACCTTCCCTCATCTACACTGCAAAGCAATAAAACCACTTCTGTTTGTTGTTTTGTATTGTCCACCAGACCCTTACTGTCAGCTTTTAGATAAATTCAATCTGATTTAATGTTAAATACTGACAAGGTCATTACAATGGGGGATTTTGACATTTATATTGACACTGAATGTGAAAGCCTTAATGTAACTTTTAAAACTATCCTGGACTCAATTGGTTTTGCTCAACAGTGCTGCCTTCATAAATCCCACTTTTACAACTTCACCATCTTTGAAAGCGTTTTTACGCTTGGCAAGAACATTGCTGACTCAATACGATACAGTAGTTGCAGCCATACCCTTGGTGTTGGATCAAGTGAAAAGTGACTGTTGCGCTGCTAGCTGGTTTTTCAGCTCCAGCACTTTGTGGGCTTGTAGAGCACCTTCAGCGGGAAAATCTGTGTTTGTGGATTGTCTTAAAATGTCTCTCCAAGTTCCCCTTTTTAGGTGCCACACTACAAATATGACAAATTGTCTTTGAGTTGGAAAAATACAAAAGAGTAGTCCTCCTCCTAATTCTGGATGAAAATGAAAGTTCTTCATTGGGAGCAGACCCAGAGGAAGACCCAGGACATGCTGGAGAGACTATCTACAGATGAAGAAAAGGATGGATGGATGGATGGATGGATGGACGGATATTCTCATGGCCTCAGATAATGCACTGGTGTCTCTACTTGTCCTGTTAGATCTCAGTGGTGCATTTGTTATAGTTGATCACAATATTATGTTAAAAATCCTTGAATGTGTTGTAGGGATTAAATAGAAAGCATTGGGCTTGTTTGAATCTTATTTGTCCGACAAATAAAATCTTCAAACTCCAGGGTTGCTTGTGGAGTACCACAGGATTTGGTTCTTGGGCTAATTCTCTTTATTTACGATTGGTAAAATGGTCAGCATGGGATTATTTTCCACTGTTATGCTGATATGCTGACACGTAATTTAAAACCCATAGTAAAGAGGTTTAAAGGGTTTCCATTGACCATAATTATCTTATAAATTATATAGCTTGCCCTCTCTCACACAGTTAAACCCTGTTTCTCTCCTAGAAATAATTATTGGGTGAGCTTTTACTGCAACTAACTATGCTGTCTTTCACCCTCTTGACCAGAAAACTGTCTCAGGGTCTATCTGCTTAACAAGCTTCGTTCCTGGACAAGGCCACCTATGAAGCTAGGCTGCCATTACCCTCTCTAACATAGATAGTACTCCTGGATCAGTGATTCTGTGTTCCTTTTGTGTCTCTGCTCTGTCTTTTGTAACCCCGAGTTGGTCGTGGCAGATGGCCATTCACACTGAACCTTGTTCTGGTTGAGGTTTCTTTCTGTTAAAAGGGGAGTTTTCCTCTCCACTGTCGCAACATGCAAAAGTTTCCGAGCACATTACGCATTGTCAAAGAATCCAATAGATGTACAAACATTCATTCACTTCCCATTGTCAAATCAACAATGACACATCCTAACACTTGCATGAAAAAGGAAATATGTTGTATTGTATGTAAAATATTGGAATTTATGGATTTATGGATATTTCAATCATGTCTCAAAAGGACCCACACTCACTCAAACATGAACCAACACCCTAGCCCTTTTTAGGCCATCTACGGTGGAAACTGCAGATGCATGTATAGCAAACTTCTTGCATCACAAACAAACCTAATGTTCTGCAATTGGACACAAACTATCCTCATTTCTCAGTAAGATTTATTGATTCATATCCAATAAAAATACATCAGAATAGGTCAAGGATCATCAAATCATCTTCAGGTTTCTAAGGTCCATTTCTCTGGGGTTTAATTCCTAATGTCCCAACTGTGCTTTTGTGGTCTTTACTCCCAGTGGACTACTGTGACCACTCCAGTGTTTTGTTTCAATTACTGCTGCAATGCTGCTGGTACAAACAAACAAACAAACAAACATATATGCTCTTATTAATCTTATTAATTAATTTATCTGCCAATGTCATCATTACATGCATTTACTAAATAACACACTAGGATGTTAGTTTCAAAAGTTGTCTCACTTCCCAACTTCCCAACTGTTTTACATGCTGCCTCCCAGGTGCATTGTTGGACAACATCCCTTAGAGGGAAATGACATTGACATTAGATGGAGGCAGGAGGTGGTTGATATTTGTCCAGGGATTAATTATTTTGTGAGACAGTTAATAACAATAATGTAATGACATCCCAAAGGGGCTCATTATTAAGAGTGCTTTGACAGAGTAACGAGACAACGGATTGATGCAATTGTTTCCATTTTGAAATGTATTAAATTGCAAATGCTTTACAGTTTGCTTTAAGTTTTTCATTAACTATAATTAAAAAAAACATTAAAATATGGTTAATATAGATTAGGTTTGGCGATAACTGAATTGAAAAATACTTAGATTTCTAAATTTGATGTAGCATATTTTGAATAATGCTGCAGATAACAATGTTGCCTTGCAGCAGGAGGTTTCTTGGGTTCCAATACCTTTTTTTGTCGAGTTTGCATATTGTACAGCTACATGTCTGGGCTTTCTCCTTGTATTCTGGCTTTCTCCCACAGTCCAAAAACATGTCTGGTAATTTAACAGGATACTCTATTTTACTTTATGTGTGAGCGGGTGCACGATTGGCCTATCCTGTTTTTCTCCGTGTTGCCCAGTGATGGACTATTGACATTTCAATGGTGTACCCCACCCTTCTCCCACTGACTACTGAAAAAAGGCTACCATCCAACGTCCCACAAAACAAACCTGCAATGGTTAAGCAGACACATAAAATAGATATATTTTGTTTGATCAACTTTTGACTAAACAGATTTGTTCCCACTAAATGCTGGACATTTATTGACTTCTTTTCCAGTGCTGGGTCAGTCGTTACTCATATTTAACCAATAAAATAAAACAAAATAAATTAAAACAATTGACAATTAGGCAAGGCAAAATTATTTGTATAGCACATTTCAGTAACAAGACAATTCAAAATGCTGTACATGAACAGAATAAAGAACACTAATCAGACATTAGTTTCCAGATTAAGACTGTAACAGAATACTTTTACTGTCAGAAATCACAATACAACAACAACAATAATATTATTAGTATTATTATTATCATCAATAATAATAATAATAATACTTTAATTTATAACACACTACATTTACAAAAAATCCTAAAGTGCTACAGTCAGTAAAAAAACCAATATAGCCTAATAAAAAAGGAACAAAGAGATGCAGATAAAATACACCAGTAAAAGTTGTGAGTGCAATAAAAGCAAAGATTATATAGAGATTAGTGGAAACTTTAGATTTTTATCCAGGTTACAACAATATTGAGTCTATCTTCACTATTTCTATGTTATATTTTGTTATTTCATTTGTAGAATTGCTAAAAAAAAAAAAAAAAAAAAAAAAGCATAAATACTATAGTGCTCATCCATGCTTTTGTTATTGTTATTAGTAGCTGAGGAGGCCACTGTCAGTCATGGACACAGAGTTGATGCAGAGGGCCAGGATAAGGCCAGTCCTGTCTCCTTGACTCACATGACGAGTCTGAGAAACATGAAAAAAGCAGAGAGTTACCGAAGCTCAGAATGACAAAAGTGTATTTTAATGTATGTAAAGTTAAGACTCTAAAACATCCATCCATCTATTATCTAACACGTCTATCCCTGTTGGGGTCGCGAGGGGTGCTGGTGCCTATCTCCAGCTGTCAATGGGCAAGAGGCGGGGTACACCCTTGACAGGTCGCCAGTATATGAGACAAAAATTAAGCATTTGAAAGAGGTGGAGGCTTGTGGAGATCAATTTAACCTCATTGGCTGATTTATTTGGCAATGGATGTGGCCAGACAAAATCGCGAGTCAAACAGCTGTAATGATTAATGGGATATATTCAATATTATAGAAAACAGGACTTCCTAAGAGGTTGACCTCTGTGATCTGCTGGTTGTTTGATGAATCAAACATAAATGCTCCTTGTGTCCTGAGTAATAGGTCTTGTCACATTTAAATGCAGAATTGCATGATTAGTAACGTGGAAACATATTAAGGAAACATGAAAAGTAGCTGGGGATCCAGACAGGATGCTCCCTGCAAGCAAATGAGCTCTAAAGGCAGATTTCACAAAAATAACTTTCGGTCACTATTAAGTGAACTTACTCAAAATGATTAAGTTCATAGACTTGTGCAAATCTAATGTGTACAACTTGCACATACATAAAATGTTCAACATTTTTTTTTGAGGCAACGACTTTGCATACTTTTTTTAAAGCCCCAGTGTGTAAGATTTTCACACTGGCACACCATCTAATGGTGTGCTAAAAGAATTACAAATGACTTCAGCGTAATAGCTACTATGGAGGCCTCAGAGTACAATAAGTGTGACAACATAAACATGTCCCCCATGTATTAGCTAATGCTAAAAGCTACAATTATCGTTTAAAATGAATGCTCTACATTCGTCTTTGCTTGTTTTCTTCTCCTGCTAGGGAAAAGTTTGTCCCCTTTCGGCTTTTGAAATCAGAAATAACAACGCATCATGGCGTCTCCCAGTGGGTGCAGCGACACCTGTGTATTTATAAACTACGTTATGAGAACGCTTTAATTTTTGATGTGAAGTTATCAGTTCTTGATTTTTGCTAATTAAAAGCCAAATTAGTTACACACTGTCCCTTTAAAAAAATAACACAAACTTTGTTCAAGTTGAAGTAAAGTCGAAGAAACAGAGGAGTTGGTTAAATCACTGCGCTTGCTTTTTGGAAACGTTGCAAGCTCCCTGGTTCAAATCCAACCGGCTGCCTCTTTGGGTCTCTGAGCAATACCCTTAGCCCTGAAATGCTCTCTGGGTGCTACATAGCAGTCCACTGCTTGATAGGGGATGTGTTAAATGCGAGGACATATTTTGTTGGAATGACAAAGATTATTACAAAAGGGAACATATGGACAATCTTGTTGATGAGCTGGACTTTCTCTCCAGCTGCTGGTGTCTGCATAAGAAAATGTACACTGCAAAAACGGATCTAAAAATAAGTAAAATGTTCTTAAAATGTGGGTTTTTGTCCTAATTAATGTCATCTGCCAATGGAATAAGTATTTTGATCCATAAAATAAGATAATTAGACATCCAGCACTTGAGATAAGATGATGGAGATCAGTTCTTCCTATTTCAAGTGCAAAAGTCTTATTCCATTGGCAGATAATCTTATTTACATGCTCAAATCAAGGACAGATACACTCATTTTAATTTTTTTTTAACTTATTTTTAGTTCCGTTTTTGCAGTGTAACAAATAGGCAGGGATTTCAAACTGAAGGACAGAGGACACTGTCCCTCTTTTAAGACTGCATTGCAATAGAGTACAATAAATACAATCATCTAATCATACTTTATGTATTGTTGATGCTGTCCATAGTGCCCTTAATTGGCACGGTGGAGATCTCTTCAGGACACTTAGAAAAGTGACTTCAAACTGTGAAGGTCAAATTAGATTGGACAATCTCAACAAACCACCTATTTACATCTACAGAGTGTTTCAAGGCAAAGATATCGTGCTCAGTGGGTAGAAACTCTAATCATCAAGATCTAAGTCATGCTTAAACAAAAGAATAAAATGGAAACATGTATAGTGTCTATTAAAAAGGGGAAATTCTTACAAATTATTCATGGATTATTTCAAGTTCAAGTTCTAAACTAGCAAACAAAATATTTGTATGTACAGCATTATTTGTTCACTAATGGCATTAATGGCAATTGCATACACTGTTTCTTCCTGCTTTAGGGTCAAACATGTTCACCATCTATGAAACACAATCTGATGAAAAAGCATCCAGTTAAACTCAGTGTAATGTCATTATGATGACCTTTTGAAAAGCCAGGAACAAATCTGTAACTGACAAATATTCAAATTGAAATTGAAATTGAAACATTCAGGTAGCTTCCGATTTTAGAGCAGATATACCGTACATGTTCAGTTACATAGATGGTTTACTCCTAACCTGAACAGGAAGCCTCAAATGTGAATCATGTTGGTTTTTGTAAGTAACATTAAACCATCCATATTTGGGTGGTTTAGTGTTAATATAGGGAGGACTCCTACTGTGACATCAGGCAGATTTTTAAATATTTTTTTAATGGATCATGAATCTGGTGACATATACATATTTTGCTATGTTCTTGGAGTTTTTTTTTTATTCTATGGATGAGAATTTTTGAGACACATAGATGGTTAACTATTAATCTGTACAAAAATTAGACGATTATAATGGACTGTTTTATTTTGTATATCTTATGGTTATTGAAAATATTACCATGTTTATGGGGTTTCAACTTTGAGATTCCATATGAAATGCAAAATAAATCTTTTGATCAACATATATACAAACTAAGATCAGGGAAAAAAAATATCCTTTTATATATCAGCCCTGTTTTCCAGGCTTTATTTAAAAAAAATAAAACTGAATATTTTAAAGAAGTATTATTAGATATGTTTAAAGATGATAATATAGCCTTAAAGCTCTTAAAATGTTTTGTCTAAATGCATGTGATTAAATGTACAGACATTCTAGGGCATCAACAAGATGATCCAAATATTCCCATTTAAAATAATATTTGTCACTCCAACAAAATTTGTCCTTGTATGTAACACATGACTTATTGAGTGTTGATCTGCTGTGCAGTACACAGGGAAATTTGCGGGGCAAAGGGTATCAATCATAGACCCAAAGAGGCAGTCTGTTTGAACCAGGGAACCTGCAGCATTCCCAGAAAGCAAGACATAAAATTCCACATAAAATATGGAATGGAAACTAAGCTGTATAGGCTATCAGGACAGAAATCGTCCTTGAATAATAGCTTCAAAAATTATTAGAATGGTGTTTTATACACTGGGCAGGCTCTAAAATGGTAATCCAGCTGTGAGGTTCCTAAAATATGTTTTGTCTGATTGCATGTGAAAAATAGTCTTTCTCTTCTGGGTGTTTTTATTTTGAAAGCAACTCGAAACTGCATGCAAACTGAAGTATTCTCTCAGTTGGACAGTCTACCTGATTCAGTTAAGTATCCCAACTAATTGCACTATCTTCTGCTAACTGTACTACTCTACTGCCAAATCTGCAATGCTTTTAAGTTTATTAGCAAACATACGAATAGAAGTTAGCCGCTACAGCTAGCTCCTTTCCAAAACCAGGCACTCAGCAGCTACTTCCTACAGGCTTGACTTCGACCAATAATCGAGAAACTGAGAAGGTGACTTTGTTCCAAAAATCAAGCCCTCTGTTTTTACATTTCCAGCTGCACAGTCGACCAGGTGGAAAAGTGGAAAAAGAGGGGATGGATAAAAAAAGGCTGGTGGGAACAGTTGGGGGAGAAAGTCCCACAGGGATGCGTTAAAGGTGAAACTCAGTGTTTCCGAATTAAAAGGACGGTAAAATAATTTGCAAAAAAGATTATGTTTGAGGGAAAAAATTAAGAGTTCAAGAAAAAGTTATGATTGAAAATTAGTAGTTCAAATAAAATAAAAATAAATAAAAATCCCTTGCAATAAATGCACAAAGAATTTATAAATAGTTCAAGAAAAATTAATGATTAAAAATTATTTAAATAAAATTGTTCATTAAAGCAAAGATATTAAATACAGCAGTTAAATATTGAATTAGAAATATGTATTTGCTGCTGATTAATTGATCAATTATTAAATAAATGTCTCCTTCGTATTATTTTGTTGAATTCAGTGACACTAAATTTTATATTTTTAGCTACGTTTTGGCCCTGTATTTATTTTAATGAGGTATTTATTTATTTCTGTATGTTTTATAAATTATGGCAGGTTTGGTCCTCCATAGAGTTCAACTTTCCCACATGAAATCCTGACTTTAGTGGAATCTGAAGGGTCTGTTACTTTTTCTAATGAGAAAGTTGAAAATTTCCACATGTGAGCTCAAATGGATGCAAATTAAAACTACATCCTTCAATAAATGATGTTATGGTGTTGAAGACTTGTGCTACTGCCTTGAGTAGTAGCACACTTCTTGAGTAAGTACTTGGAAAAGTACTTACTCATGTGCTGCTTGTGATAAAAAGTTTTAGAACTGCTGAACTAAAGCACTTCAATCTTCATGTTATTGTTTACCTGCAAAGCCACTCTAATCCCTGAGGTGAAAGACGATGGAAACAAGCAAAGGAGAAACAATAAAGCAAGCCATGTGGAGCAGTTATCAGCAGTCCAGCCTGCAGTTCATTGAAACATGAGTTGTGCCAACTGTGACTTCCGTAGATTTTGGCTTGATTTTCAATAATGGGTGTTGATGATTCTTTCTCAATCAATCTAATTTAAAATGGAAAACAACTCATTTGGAATGAGTTCTCAACTAACCCTGGAGACATTTTTTATTCCACCTGGAGGAAAGTATCCAATATTTTTGTTTGGCCTAACCATTTATTTGTTTGGCATGTCCTGCAATCTGACTCTGATGTCTTTGATAATTCTGAAGGAGAACCTTCACAAACCCATGTATTTTATCCTGATTAGTCTGCCCCTCAATGATTTAATAGGGATAACTGCTATGCTACCAAAAATACTTTCAGATATTGTTACAGAGACTCATGAAGTTTCCTATCCTCTATGTGTTCTACAAGCTTTCCTTCTGCACATGTGCGCTGGGGGAATCCTGTTTGTTCTTGCTGCAATGGCCTTTGATCGTTACATTGCCATCTGTATGCCACTACGCTATAGTTCTGTGATGACCCCAAGAATTGTTGCTCTTATTAATTGCATGGTTTGGGGTTTTGACTTTGTCTTCATCCTTTCACTATTTTCTCTTCAGTCAAGGCTTCCCAGGTGCAGATCTGTTATACTGAACGTATTTTGTGACAACCCATCTCTTGTGAAGCTCACATGTGGAAATACAACTATTAATAACATAATTGGGCTTTTTAACACAGCTTTCATACAGGTTCTGAGTATGTCTATTCAGGCATATTCTTATTTTAAAATTCTAATTGCATGTTTGAGTAGGAAGCAGTCTGACACAAAGGCAAAAGCAGTCAACACATGTGTTGCACAGTTGGTTATACTTGTCATTTTTGAGATTGCAGGAACTTTCACAGTTTTATCACATAGGTTCAAAAATATTTCTCCTGACTTACAAAAGGTAATGGGTATGCTAATGTTTCTTTTACCACCACTTATCAATCCTATTGTGTATGGCCTGTATACCAGTGAAATACGCAGAACTTTCCTGAGCATCTTCAAGGGCAGACTATCCTGAGTTTCACTCAGATCCCAATACACAACAATGCAGTTCTTTACAATGATAAAAAGGGATGATTCAATTAGTATCTTGTGGGCAATATACATCACTGACAACAAGAAAGACACTTAAATGATCTTGATGAAAAATTATTTTCTTGTGCTTTTATTTTTTTAATTTCTGTGTATGTAAAAGCTGTTTTCGTTTAAGCCTCTATTGGATTAGGCATTTTAAGGGGAGTACCAATAACTTGTTGCAACAGTGACAGCCTAAAAGGACACCGGCATCAATATTTGATCAACATTAAAAGTTACTTTGCTTACAATTTACAATCGTCATTGATAGTATGAATAGAAGTGTGTTTTATAGAAATAAAAGTGAAAATGGTGACCAATTAGACTTTTTTTCTACTGTTTTAATACATGTTTTTCTTTTTTTTTACTGGCTGTGTACATTCTTATGAGTTGTTTTTCTCCATACTTTAACATATCAGACCTATAAATATTGCTTCATGCTAAACTCCTTAAATGGACCAAATATATTTTTTGACGTCGTTATAATGGTTTTTGCTTTTGTTTTTCATATACTGTAAAATAAACTGTGCATTTTAAACAAACTAATGTGAATGAACAATTTGTCAGACAATGCAAAATAAAATCCAACTTTCTAAAACAAAGTTTATCATCTATGTTTTCTAATACAAAGTTCACTTCTTTTGAGGTTAAACTATGTCCTGCAGCTCATAGCACATTTGAAGTTATAGTAAGTCAAAATCACTTATATCTGAATTCACATTTTCAGAATAATGCCTCCTTGACTCAGTCTGTTTTCACCAACTAATGTTATTACAAGTAAACCTCCTGAAACACTAGTTTTAGCACTGAAAAAATTGTGAATTTTGTTAAAGAAACGAAATAGCTCTAACTTTTATTTTTCCAATCATTGTTGGTGATTAACACATTTTTACCAGCGATTACTGTAGTTTAGTATTTTTTATTTTCTGCTTTGCTAGACAGAACAAAATGTGGAACAACTACTAACTGCACTGTGGTATTGTCTATTCTAAATAACCAAATACAAATGTTTGTATTAAATCTGGACATTATAGATAGACCTTCCGAACTTTAGCAATCACCTCACCTCAAGTCTATTTACTCAATAAAAAAAAAATAAAAAAAAAATATCACTGAACATGTAAGGATTAGAGTGCTGCACATTGATAGAGCCGGTAGCACTGTTGCCCTGCTGCAAGAAGGTTCTGGGTTCAAATCCCTGCCTGCAGTTTGCCTGTTTGCCCTGTGCATTTGTGGGGTCTCTGGGGACCGATCAGTTTCTAAAATACCCTTAGATGTGCATGATGGGCACTAACCCCCATTTAAGTTACATAAAAATATGGATGGATTCTAGTATTAGTGCAAATAAGGTATTTTTCTTCCTGTAGAGAACACAAACATCTAAAAGAAATAAAGTCATAATGTATGCTGACACAAAGTCACACTACTGAGGGCAGTCCTCTAAATATTTAGCTATTTTAACATAAAATATACAAAAACATCTTTTAGGAATGCACTGAGAATTGTGCTGTTGACTGGAATTAGTCGTTTTTGGGCTTGATAGACCCTGTATGGTGACTGTCCAGTCAAAAATCCAATCTGAGAAAGTACCAAAGATTGAGCAAATATTTAAAGGAAATTGCGTTTTCTGCTGCTTAAGAGTTACCCTTTAAAATTAACATGATGTAATACGTCAGACAATAAATTATGTTTTTTTTTCCCCCAGGACTGAATAAATGAGGAGCTGGTTGAATAAGTAAATAAATAATGTTATGGTGATGTGACATCATTTATGTTTATGCTGATTGTTTATGGTTATCATTTATAGTGATTTAATATTCAAGCCAGGCACTGTGTTGCATTAGAAAAGCTTTGTTAATAATAAACTGAACAGACAGAAAAAAAAAATAACATTTTCTGGCAAACACCGAGGAGTCTGGCAGTGACAAGCTGGATGTTCAGAGCAGGAGGTGATTTGTAGAGACTGGAATCAGCTCTGTAAGGCAGGTGTGTGTCCTACATGGGAGGACAGAGACAAGCAGAAATATCCGTACGGCTAGGCGAGGTTCATGGTTGAGATATCAGTCCAAGTTGGGTCCAGAAAAGAGAAGGCTGGGTAGATGTCTGACAAGGGCTTGGCAGAGACGGAATAACCTACGAAGATGTGGTCATGGCCAGAACAGACAGGGGAATCCACTGGAAATCTGCTGACTCTAGGCTTTCAATAGTCTGGCACTGCCTATCTGTTGAAGTGTGGTATATATAGGCAGATGAACAGGTGCAGATGATGAGCTTGATTGAACTGCCACGGCAGGCAGCCAACAGGTACATAAGACAATCTTGAATGGAGCAGTGCACAAGTAACGTGGCAGCAAGCAGACAGACAGGCCAGAACATGGCACAGGAAGTCTAATCTAAGTACAGAGAAGTTGCTCTGTTTTATCTGGTTAAGGCTTTTAGCTTCCGTCTACTGTGAAACATGCTACATTTTGAAGTTTCGACGTTAAGGATCTACATTGTCTGAAAAATAACCACAGTGTCTGTTGTTTTAGTAATGCTAACTAATCATGCATTTTGCTAATATAATATGCCAATACCAGAGAAAAATGTCAAGTTCGTAATCATTTTGTCTTTGTTTACTGGTAAAACCCTGGATTAGCTTAAAACGGGTGTTTGAAATCAGAAACAAAGTTATGATTAGTACATGAGTGGGAGCTGTATGTTGAGGCAGACTTGACCAGAAGCTGTATGAAATTGATTTGAAATTTAATTTAATCAGAAGCTGTATGCAAAAGCAGACTTAACCAGAAGCCACAGGTGAATTCCTAGTGAAGCAGAAGGAGGCAAGAAGAATCCAGGAGAAACCTTTACCAGGAGACAATGTTCCCCCTAATTTTTCATGTCTGAGCATACACACAAACTCCCTGATCTTTCACTTGACCCCCATGAGCAACATCGCATGTGCACTTTGAGGCTACATTTTGCCTGTCCAAAACCTGAGATTAAAACAAATTGCATGGGTCACTAAAAGATTCAAAGTAATTTATTTTAGATTACTTAGTTCAGATACAACTGATTTAGTCCGATACCATGAAAAAGACAATAATCTTAATTTTTTTAAGAGCTTTATTTCAGAGTATGGATCCTCCTTAGGAAGAACTGAGGGACATGTTCTGTACATCTTTCAGAGTACAAATTTTATTGTCATTAAATTATTTACATTTTCTGCAGTGAGATTTAGCACAAGCAGTACCACATGCTTGTGCAGTCTCACTTCTATCAGTCTGTTCCAGGGCAGCTGTGGCTACAATTTAGCTCACCGAAGTTAGGGCGTGAATGTGTGCATGAATAGGTGAATGACCAGTGTAAACCACTTTGGGGTCATCAGACTTGATAAAGCGCTGTTCAAGTACAAGTCATTTACCAAGCCATACATATACTGCTGTAGATCTCAGGCATGCGCCCATATAGAAAAGTATATACAGAGTTGCTTTTCAAAAACGGAGGTAGAACAAGAAGGCTGGTCAGAAACCAGCAGAAGCTGTGCACTGCAAAGGATTTCAACTGCAACTGCTAATTCCAGCAGAGCAGCAGCGCTCCAGGAACAATTTTATGAAGCGGCAAAGTAGAAATTGGTTGAAAAATGACACTTAAGGCCTTAGATAAGCAGATTCCACTCAACCACACAATCAGCTGACATGCAGCAGGGCCTCGCTTCAGAAAGCTAGGTTAGTGGATATTCAGACTAATTTCTGGGGTAAATTCCTGCATACCCTTGCTTATGCATTTTAGAAAGGTCAGAAGCCTTGACCCTGAGTCAAATTATGGCAACAAATTACTCCGTGAAACAACTCTGCAACCAAGCAAAGTTGTTTGGGCAAACTGTGAGTTTCTCCTTCTTATTAGCTGAGATCTGCACAAAGAAGTGTCGGGTAAGGCGTGTCCTTTTCTGGAGGAGCCTATATGCTGGAACACAAATTCGCCACAGAAATGTCTGTCAGGAGAGGCTGATCAGACCACGATTAAATGTCTTTATATGTTTGGATTAATATATTATCAAGCGTTACCGTTTTCCGCCGCTGACAATGATTTATTTCAATATTCTCATCCACACATGTTTTTTTTTAACACAAAGAGCAGACGCTCTCAGTTCTGAACAATTTCTTTGTGCTGCTCTTTGTTTTTATGCCAACATCAGCTTTTTCATAACACAGAAAATCTTACAGAGGCAGCTGTATGTTGCGCTGTCATGAACGTTACTGTTGCACTCAGCTATTGATGAGTTTAATGGTGTTCCATAGTCAGAGACCATAGTCAGAGATTAATAAAAGAAGGCAGGGAAAGTGACGAGAAGACACTGAGGAACAATACATGCAGCGGGACTGTTACGACCCCTCCCCAAGACAACAAAAGGGAAGTTCTGGCACTGGGTGTAACACAAAACAATCAGTAATCCTCGTCAGTAGATGTTAATAAAAAAGGTTTATTTATAATGTAGGTAGAATTACAGAAGTGCAACACAGGGAAGCTTTAAGCTTCAGGGTCTCCAAGGCCAAAACAACAAACAACCCCCCCCCCACTGTAAGTATAAAATAAAAAGAAAACACTTGCTAGGGGAGAACAGAAAAGTACAAAACCTAAACTCCCTGGCTATCCACAAAACAGGAGAAAACAGTTAAACAAAAAGGCAGAGAACCCCTACCAGCTTCCACTGTCAAAAGAAAAAAAACAAATGTTAGTTAGACATTTGGGTTGCTCACAGAATGCTCACAGCCAAAACCATTTAAGGGTTCTTACAAACAGTTGGGTTGCAAACAAGATCACTTCAGATCAAGGCCCAAGGAAAGAATCGAGGGGTCTGGCATCTCTGGTGTGAAGCTCTTTATGGAGTGGCTGACGATCTCCAACACATTGCACCTGTGGCAGCCAGGTAGAACTAAAACACAAAGAGAGCTCTCTCATGAAGAGAGCCCCTAGAGGTCAGTGACCGTAACAGGGACAAGATGAGACGTTTTTGCAGGGAGTTGGATGAGTGAGGCAGGTACAAGTAGGGAGAGTGCCAGGTGAGCAGAGTTGAGACTAAATGGCTGCAGCAGCAGGTGAAGCTGATTAAGGTGCTGAGTGGTGACTGGGATGGTGACTGTAGCGCATGTATAGTGGAAATAAACAGTCCAAAAACATAAATAAAACCCCCAAATTGTGACATATGGAATCTTTAAACATAATTCTTGTTTTTGGTTTGTTCTGCCATGGTCTGATATTGCTTGGAGTGTTAGTACAACATTAATAGGGGACACTAATGTTAAATAATTAACAGAAATAGTTACATTAATAAAAATCAGTTGCGCTAAATGTTATTGATTTTTATTTAGTAAATCCATCCATTCATCCATCCATCCTTTTCCGCTTGTCAGGGTCGCTTATCTGCTTGCCGATCTCCCGCTCCATCTTCCCCTCATTTGTGAACAAGACCCCAAGATACTTAAACTCCTCCACTAGGGGCAGTACATCCTCCCCAACCTGGAAAAGGCACTCTACCCTTTCCCGGCTCAAGACCATGGTCTCGGATTTGGAGGCACTAATTCTCATCCCGGCCGCTTCACACTCGGCTGCGAACCGCTCCAGTGAAAGCTGTAGATCACGCCTTGATGAAGCCAATAGAACCACATCATCCACGAATAGCAGAGACGCGATCCTAAGGCCACCAAAACAGATCCCCTCAACACCTTGGCTGCACCTAGAAATTCTGTCCATAAAAGTTATGAACAGAATCGGTGACAAAGGGCAACCTTGGCGGAGTCCAACTCTCACTGGAAACGAGTCCGACTTACTGCCAGCAATGCGGACCAGACTCTGACACCGGTCGCACAGAGACCTGACAGCCCTTAATAAAGGGCCCAGTACTCCATACTCCCGGAGTACCCCCCACAGGACCCCCCGAGAGACACGGTTGAATGCTTTCTTCGAATCCACAAAACGCATGTAGACTGGTTGGGCAAACTCCCATGCACCCTCCAGGATCCTGCTGAGGGTGTAGAGCTGATCCAGTGTTCTATTGCCAGGATGAAAACCACATTGCTCTTCCTGAATCCGAGATTCAACTATCCGACGGACCCTCCTTTCCAGAACCCCGGAATAGACCTTACCAGGGAGGCTTAAGATTGTGATTCCGCTGTAGTTGGGACACACCCTCTGGTCCCCCTTTTTAAATAGAGGGACCACCAACCCAGTCTGCCAATCCAGGGGAACTGCCCCTGGATGTCTACACAATGTTGCAAAGTCACATCAACCAACAGAGCCCCACAACATCCAGAGCGATAAGGCACCAGGGTGAATCTCATTTACCCCCAGGGTCTTGCCACCAATGAGCTTTTTAACCACATCGGGGACCTCAGCACCAGAGAAGGGAGAACCCGACCCGGAGTCCCAAGGCTCTGCTTCCTCAATGGAAGACGTGTTGGTGGGATTAGGGGGATCTTCAAAGTATGCCGCCCACCAACACACAACGTCCCAGTCGAAGTCAGGAGCACACCACCCCCGCTATAAACAGTGTTGGTGCTGTACTGCTTTGCCTTCCCCTCCCGAGATGCCGGATAGCAGACCAGAATCGCTTCAAAACCATACAGAAGTCTTTCACCATGGCCTCTTCAAACTCTTCCCATGCCCGAGTTGTTGCCTCAGTGACCAGCCAAGCTGCCTGCCGCTTTGACTGCCGGTACATATCAGCTGCTTCCGGAGTCCCACAGACCAATAAAGCCACCCATCAGAGCCAGCTGACCACCAGGTAGTGGTCGGTGGAGAGCTTCGCCCCTCTCTTCACCCGAGTGTCCAAGACATGCGGTCGCAGGTCAGATGAAACAACAACAAAATTGATCATTGAACTATGGCCTAGGGTGTCCTGGTGCCAAGAGCACATATGGACACCCTTATGCTTGAACATGGTGTTTGTTATGTACAATCCATGACGAGTACAGAAGTCCAACAACAGAACACCATTCGAGTTTAGATCAGGTTGGCCATTCCTCCCAACCACGCCCCTCCATGTCTCACTGCCATTGCCCACGTGAGTGCTGAAGTCCCCCAGAACAAGGGAGTCCCCAGGAATGGCACTCTCCAGTACCCCCTCTAAGGACTCCAAAAAGGTTGGGTAATCAGAACTGCTGTTTGGCGCATAAGCACAAACAACAGTCAGAACCCATTCTCTCACACGTATGTGTAGCGAGGCCACCCTCTTGTTCACCTGGGTAAACCCCAACGTACAGGCACCAAGATGAGGGGCAACAAGTATGCCCAGTCCTGCTCAGCGCATCTCACCAGGGGCAACTCCAGAGTGGAAGAATGTCCAGCCCCTCTCAAGGAGACTGGTTCCAGAGCTAGAGCCATGCATCGAGGCAAGTCCGACTATCTCTAGCCAGTAACTCTCAACCTTGCGCACTAGTCCAGGCTCCTTCCCCACTAGAGAGGTGACATTCCACGACCCAAGAGCCTGCTTCTTCAGCCGAGGATCAGAACACCAAGGTCCCCACCCTTGACTGCAACCTATTACACAATGCACTTGACCCCTTTGGCCCTTCTAACAGGTGGTAAGCCCATTGGAATGGGGACCCATGTTTCCTCTTCGGGGTGTGCCCAGCCAGGCTCCATGGGTAAAAGCCCGGCCACCAGGCGCTCGCCAATGTGCCCTACATCCAGGCCTGGCTCCAGAGTGGGGCCCCAGTGACCCGCGTCCGGGCAAGGGAACACGACGTCAATTCATTGTATTCATCATAAGGGAGTTTTGGGCTCCTCTTTGTCTGGTCCCTCACCTAGGACCTTTCTGCCTTGGGTGACCCTACTAGGGGCTTAAAGCCCCTGACAGCATAGCTCCAAGGGTCATTGGGACACTCAAACCCCTCCACCATGGTAATGTGGCAGCCCAGGGATAAGTATTAGGTAAATTATTCTTTAAAATGTTTTTTCCTCAAATAATGTTTTATTTATCTTGGAGGTGCATTGTGAATGAGTTGAACACATACCATATGTTCTAAATAAGTTATGCAAATTTAACCTAATTCCATTACTTTAAGACTAAATTTGGGTCTCTAACTTAGATCTTCAATGAACCCAAGTTTCACAGTGTCAGGACTCAGCTGGCAGGGCCATGCAGCCTGTTGCCATCTTTGCTTCATCCACAGGTGTTCGCGGTTGGCTGGTGGGCGGAGTAGGCGCACCTGCAACTCGTCAGCAGCACCGGAGCTGCACTATAAGATCTGCACTCGGACAGCGGGTGGATGCCTGAGTGTTACCGTTGTGGTATGCCTACCAGCCTCGACCTCACGCCATTTAGACTTTGCTCCCTCGCTAACCGCCACCCTTTGTGTCTCCCAGGTACCTCCTCGTGCTCCTTCGTCCTCCTTCGAGCTCCTCAGTCCTCCTCGTGTCGCCTCTTGGGATTTCCCCGTTCATCTTGAGTGGAGCTTTGCTTCTCGGACGAGACGCACTCCCGACGACTCCCAGGTTCCATCCGCTGTCCTGAATCCTCCGGTGCTGCTCGGACCTCTCGCCCCGCTCTCAGCCGCCCGGACACCTACGACCAACATTCAGCTGAGTCCACACTGCCGTCCTCCCCGGTCGGGTTTCTTGCACCTCGTGGTAAGCTTACGTTCCCCTGAATACTTTCCTTGGGGCTTTCCCTTCCCAGAATTAATGTTCTTCCCTTACCTCCAGATCGACCTGGTCCCCGCCACCCGAGTTCCTGCCCGAGCATCTTCCAGCCCGCAGATTAGCTTCGCCGCCTAGCATTCTCGCCTGTGTAAACAATAAACCTTTTAAACTTACCTGTCGTTACCGAGTGTGTTTCTGCATGTGGGCCCGACATCTCAAGGCAAACATGACACACTGAATATTTGTTATGGTGATGGTTTTAAACTATTTTTGTGTGTACATTGTTCCTAAATTTCTTTAATTTTAATTTTGCTTAGTAGTTTAACTAAGTTTCACTAGCCTAGTAGAGAGCATTTGTTGATTGAAATATATTGTTAACTCAGAAAAAAAACATTCTATAATGGTGTTCACTGGATGTGCATTTATTTGTGTTAATAAATTCCATCACTTGAAGATAAGTTCCCACTCATTTATTGCATATGTATGCAGAGTTTGCTGTTAGAGAGAAACCAGTGCTCGAATCACTCTTTCAACTATTGTTCTAATATCAGCTGATAAAGCTGATATTGACCGGACAATACCTAACAAACCAACAGTTATTTAATAAACATTAAACAACTTAAACAAACATGCGTAATTGCACAAAATTGAGGTGGGGGATTATGGTGCGCTCACCTGCATCTACTACTACTCTGTCTCTAACTGCGGCGCGACCAGCTACTGAAGCTGTTCTTGCATATGCCACATTTGCTTCTTAGACATGAAACTCTAAAATCAGGGACATTTCCAGGAATAGTTTTTTCTGGGAACAGGATGTCCATAACTGGGACTGACCATGATCTGTGAGTAAACATCTGTACTGCCGTTAAAATGGCTTTTCCTATGCATTCAGCTAAAATGTTGAGTACATGAGAGGAAAAGGATTGATAATTAAATGAAATGATTCAGTCTCATCAGCAGCAGGAGTTTATTTAGAGGATAGGAAGACCCAGCTACTTCCGCTTATCTGCAAGTTAATTTACATATTAGTTTAACATTTAAAGCCGAGCAAAATTGTTGGTTAGCAGTAAGCTAGCTTGCTAATAAAATATTTAGGTCCAAGCAATTATTTAGTTTTCCAAAATAAATATTAGGTTTGGAATTTAAACATTTAATTTGCAAAGTAAATATACTGTGGAACTGGTTCTTCACATAAGCCACCACTGTAATAAACTGCTGACTGAGTGTAAAAAAAACCCTCCTGTGTAACACCCAGGTAATTCTGCCTTTATATAGCCATCTGCTACCACTAATCAGTTATTTATCCATTGTTCTTTGTTTCAGGGCTGTTCATACTGTTCGTATCGTCTTATTGTATATACTATATATACACCAAACCCACAAACCAGATGTACAAAAGCATTCTCTGCTCTGATTACAGTGTATTCATGTATGCTTGCATGTGTATGTGCACCTGCACATAACTTCCACCGCTGAAATGTACATAACAATAATACAAGATAATATTTAGTCCTGCATCCTTTACACTCTGCTCATTGCAGCTTTGCAGTATTGTCTAAGTCGGTCCACTTTCTTTATAGTGTATTATTGTTTAATTGTATAAGCACATTGTGAGCATTGCCTCCTCTTCTCATTCCTTCTGTATAGACATTGTCTGGTCTTTTCTTCTCATTTACTGGTTTGTCCGTCATTCTTGCACCTTTTCCTTCCTCTACCCCGCTCCCTGAATTATTTCTTCCTGCCACCCTGTGTCCTGAGCCTAAAATGTAATTTCCATTGCTGATACATTTTTTGTAAGTATCCTAATTATTCATTAAAAAATTCACCGCAATCATGACACAGTCAGACATTGGCTGACATATTTTGGTGCAGTTGAGCTGTTTGGGATAGAAAAACAAGACTTTATGAATTCCTTGTTTCAGCATAAATGATCTGCTTCTGAATATGTTGCCTTCTTCCTGATAAATATGTAAATAAATAAAATATTCCATTTGTGAAATTGGCAAAATTGTTGTTGAAGCAACAGCTAAGCGCCATAGCATTCACCGTATGACAATGATACGTTTAATGTGCCTGTGCTTGATGTTATTTTAGGTAATGCATGTATTTATGATCTCACTCATTTTCTCATGGGTTATCTGTTGGTAATGTAAAAGACAGAAGCTCTCCAAATGACAGTTTGGTTGAGGATGAGGAAATGGACTGCTAAAGGTAAGAACTCACACATTTTAAACATTTGGATGAATGCAGTTTTTGCTTTATAATATAATGTTAATTTTCAGTCAAAATATTTAATCAGCAAGAACAATAAAGACAATTGTAGTGAGTAAAAGGCTACACAAGCCTATGTTTTTCCTGCTTATTAATCTGCCCATTAGTGACATTCTAGGTGCATCAGCTTTTTTTCAGCATTTTGACACAGAACAGACCCATGGTTGAGTTTATAACAAAAAAAGGGAACCTTTTTTCTGATTAGTTCACCAAAACGCAAATGTAAATGTGTTTAGTGTAATGGTTTCATGTAAAACTTTAACATGCCATATTCTATTTGCTTTTTCACATGAAGTAGCAATGAATATTGTAATAAATGTTAATAAAATCTAATTCACCTGTTGTTATGCATGTTTCAACTTCTTGCAAGGTTGTATATTTAATCTCATGAGATAATTTTAAATTTTTGTTTTTGCTTTTCTGTGTATATTTCTCCGATGTGCAATGTCACTGTCTGGGGATTCTGTAGTTGTGATGGGTTAGCATATATACGAGTAAAAATTTTAATCACACAAGTACAAAGTATTTTCAACAGAGAAACGGTGAGTAAAATTCTTCACTTAAGTTAATGGAGTAGAAATATTTTAAACTTAACAGACCAATCATAAAAAAGCTATTTTTAACTGAAATAAATAAAATTAACCTGTTTTTAATAAAGGCAAGCACAGAGTATAATCTATAGCTTATATCATCAGATAGGACCAAAGTGGACTCTATTATATGCTTTTTCCTTAATTTAATGTAATGAACTAGACAAAAAGACCCAAATTTTCACCCAGAAACACAGAAGTAGAATTTAAACTGTGAAAATTTAAACCATGAATGGAGACGTAGTTTAGTGGCTTGAAGGAGCTCAATAAAGAAATACATGAAACCAACAAAAGCCGCTAACCTTTTCAGTGCCCTTCCTTCAGTGGGGACTGGCAGCTTTAACAGAGCAGACTGCCCCTTTAACAGATGTTGAGTTGCCAACTGTAGGGTGACTTGGAGCACAGAGGCAGGCTTGAGATCCTGGAAGCCAGACTCAGGCTTAGTTAACAGGGGGCTTGCCAGGAAGCAGAAGTCCAGGGGCAGAAACAGGGTAATTGTCCAGAAGGCAGAAAAATCCGACAAGGGCTAGGCGAGAGGGAAAATCCGTGAAACGAAGGCATGGTCACGAACTTGATCAGATAACGTGAAATGCTGGATACTGCTTGCTTGTTGGCTAGCAATTATCTGGCCCCGTCTGCCTGCCACAGGCTGATTTATAACTGCTTGAGAACAGCTGAGAGACATGCTGCTGATTGCAGTGCAGCAGGTAGCAGCTGGAGTTGATTGCTCACAGGGAGAGCAGAGCAGGCAGATGGGCCAGAATCATAACATTTAAAGTATTAGCGATGAAGAAGCAAAGCACTGTTTTGTAGTTGACAGAAACGCCCTAAGCAAAGCATTTCCAGACATACTAACCTCTACACTGCTTTGATTTACTTGAAAGGAAAATTTTGAATATGTGATTTGATGCCACATCCTATACTGCTTGAAGCTGTATAACAACAGGACATTGAAATCCTACATCAAAAGCCAAATGTGCGCAAATTGCCAGTGTGTGGTATATACAGCTCAATTCAATTCAAATTCAATAAAAAAAACTTTATTAATCCCAAAGGGAAATTAAATGCTGGTGTAACTAATACAGGGTTCGTCAACAAGTTGTTGGAGTAGATATTGATGGCTGCAGGCAGAAAGGGTCTGTCTTAGAGCTGGTCTGGATAAGCCTCTGACTGAAAACACACTGTTGCTGTACAACAGTCTGATTTAGAGGATGCTTGGAGTTGTCCATAATGTTCTAAATTTTATAAAGAATACTTCTTTGCAACGTCATCTCCAGGGGTTCTAGAAGAGTACCCAGAACATAGTAGGCCTTCATTATCAACTTGTTAAGTTTCTTTAAGTCAGTTGCTTCGATGCTGCTACCGCAACAGATGATGGCAGAGGAGATCACACTCTCCACAACAGACTTATAGAAGATCTACAGCATCTTGCTTCAAACCCTTAAGGACCTTAGCTTCCTCGGGAAGTACAGTTTGTTCTGTCCCTCCTTATAGACAGCTTCACAGTTGCGTCTCCAGTCCATTCTGTTGTCCAGATGAACACTGAGGTATTTATATTCAACCACCACCTCCACTTCTTCTCCCAGTAAGGTTGTCGTGTTGGTCCTATTCCTATTTCACCATAAATCTACAACCATATCCATTATTTTATCCACATTTACAATGAGATAACTGTTTCCTTTTTAGTGTGCCCTGTTTGGCAATGTGGCAACAAGAATTGTTGTCTTAATTCCAAAAAGAGCCCAACAGATTTTACTTTCACAAGCGGAGCCTTACCGCTTTTGCTATGGTGCTCCGCTTGATTTCTACATGCAAGAAGCTTTATTATAATTTATGCAGGGAATATTTCATGATAAATCGACACTGAAACAAGAAGGTAGAAGAGAAAAAAGGAGAAAGGTGAAAGAGAAAGAGGAGAGAAAAGAGAGAGAACGATACAACATCCTCAGTCTGCTTCTTCACCTGCAAAGAGAAATATAAAAAGAACAGCACAACCAGCTGATAAAGTATTACACATACAATCAAGTACCACCCTGATACCATCACTGAAGAATATACAGTATTAATTAATACGGCATGTGTAAAGTGACAGCTGAAGATACTGACAGGGAATTTCTGTATAGAAGTGCATCTGTAAGTACCTGGATCCAAGCACCTGTAGGTGTTTGTGAGAGTATGCTTGTGTATTTAAGGCTAAAAAAATCCATGTCTCTGGGGTAGACACCATGTGGACCTGCAGCCTTGTTCTGGTTCATTCTCTCTAGCTGCCTCTTCACTGGACTTCTAGAGACAGAAAAAGTGAAAGGGGTAAGGCAAGGCAAGGCAAGGAAAGGCAAATTTATGTATATAGCACAATTCAGTACAGAGACAATGCAAAGTGCTTTACATGATTAAAATATAGGAAACTAAAACAGGTTCGTGTTCTAGGTATGCAGAGCAGGCTAGAGCCAGAAGACCTTAGTGGTCTGGAGGGTTGATACACTGATAACAAGTCTGTGATGTATTTAGGTGCTAAGCCATTTAGGGATTTATAGACTAACAGAAGTATTTTAAAGTCTATTCTCTGAGATACAGGGAGCCAGTGTAATGACTTTAGAACTGGGGTGTTGTTCTCTACTTTCTTAGTCGTAGTGAGGACGTGGGCAGCAGCATTCTGGATCAGCTGTAGCTGTCTGATCCACTTTTTAGGCAGACCTGTGAAAACACCGTTGCAGTAATCAATTCTACTAAATATAAATGCATGGATTAGTCTTTCCAGATCCTTCTGAGACATTAGTCCTTTAATCCTGGAAATGTTCCTCAGGTGATAGAAAGCCGACCTTGTAATTGTCTTTAGATGACTTTGGAGGTTCAGGTCTGAGTCCATCAATACACCCAGATTTCGGGCCTGATCAGGGGTTCCAAGCTGAAGCGACTGAAGCTGTGAGCTAACTTTTGATCTCTCCTCCATTTGTCCAAAGATTATTACTTCAGTTTTGTTTTTTTTCAATTGAAGAAAGTTTTGACACATCTAGGCATTGATTTCTTCTAGGCATTTACTCAGTGCTTGAACTGGTTCATTGTCACCTGGTGACATGGTGATGTAGAGCTGTGTGTCGTCTGCATAGTTATGGTAGCTGATGTTGTTGTTTCTTATGATCTGAGGAAGAAGGAGACGCACAATTTTTTTTCTGAGAAGAAACATGCAGAAGCAGAAGCGTCCATGGCTAAGGCGGCAGATAAAACATCCTAGGTATGACAGGGAAGTTTTATGTCAAAGAAGGGCGTGATGGTAAATGGCTTGTGCTTGTATAGCGCTTTAACTAGTCTTGGCGACATACAAAGCTCTTCACACTACAGTTTTAATCATTCATCCATTCACACACACATTCACACACTGACGGTGGTGAACTATGTTAGTAGTTACAGCTGCCCTGGGGCAGACTGACAGAGGCGAGGCTGCCCTGCACCGGCACCACCAGGCCCTCTGAACATCGTCAGCAGGCAATGCGTTGTGAAGTGTCTTGCCCAAGGACACAACAACAGAGACAATCAGAGCGGGCGATCGAACCGGCAACCTGCCAATTGCAGGACGAACTCCCTAACCTCTGTATTTTCACTCTGTATTTTCAAATCAGTTTGCTTCTGAGATAAAGCTTTTGAAACCAATACTTACATTATGTAAGGGAGACAACAGTTCAGAGTACATTTAGGGACAATATAGACTTTTTATTTTGTATTCATCTGACCTCTAATTGACCCAGCAGGCTTAGTACATAGAACATCAGGACAATGAAACTTTCATACATACAATAAACCTAAGAATGCAGTGTGTTCTATCAGTCTGTTCCAGGGCAACTGTGGTGAATGACCAGTGTAAAGCGCATTAGGGTTGTCAGACTTGATAAAGCGCTGTTCAAGTCATTTGCCAAGCCATACATATACTGCTGTACTGTAGATCTCAGGCATGCGCTCATATAGAAAAGTATAAACAGTGTTGCTTTTCAAAAACGGAGGTAGAACAAGAAGGCTGGTCAGAAACCAGCAGAAGCTATGCACTGCAAAGGACTTCATCTGCAACTGATAATGCCAGCGGAGTAAACCAGGAACAAACAGCAAGTGTAGCGCTCAAAAACCAACCAAATTTATGAGGCGCCAAAGTACACATTGGTGGAAAAATGGTACTTAAGG